>NW_022300975.1:446389-746389 GCF_002776525.5 Piliocolobus tephrosceles
CAGGATGTGGCCTAGCTACTTCTAACATTCTATAGACTATTTTCAGATGCAGGGAGAATAAATGACTTAAAGCTGGAACTTATATTTAAAATAAAAGCGGAGCATAAAAGTTTGACAAATTTGCAGTCTGCCTCTGTGGTAAAGAATGGAAGCAGGCTGTGGAACAACCAGATGCTAAACAGATTAGAATGATTAAAGGGGAGCCAAGCATTACTATTTAAGACAATGGGAAAAAGACCTCAAAGGCATTTCAGAAATCTTTCAGGCAGCCCCTCCCATCACAAGCCCAGAGGCCTAAGAGAAAAGACTGGTTTCACAGGCCAGGCATAGGGCAACACTTCCCTTCTCAGACTGGGGACACTGCCCTTTACATCCCCAGCTTCTCTGGCTCCAGCTGTGGCCCAAAAGGCCCAAGAGACAGGTTTGGGATGTATCTTTGGAGATTGCAAGTTTCCATAAACTTTGGTGGCTTTCGCAGTGTCAAGTTTGCTGGCACATGGAATTCAAGAATAAAGGAGGCTTGGCAGTTTCCACATAGATTCCAGAGAATGTCTGGAAAAGCCTGGGTGCCAAGCAGAAGCCTGCTGCAGGGGCAGAACCCCACAGAGAATCTCTACTAAGGCAATGTGTTAGTCCATTCTCGTGCTGCTATGAAAAAATACCCCAAACTGGGTAATTTATAAAGGAAAGAGGTCTAATGGCTCACAGTTCTGCAGGGCTCCGGAGGCCTCAGGAAACCTAAAATCATGGCAGAAGAGGAAGCAAACACACCTTTCTTGATATGGCAGCAGGAAGGAGAAGTGCAGAGCAAAGTGGGGGAAAGGCCCCTTATAAAGCCATCAGATCTTGTGAGAAGTCACTCACTATTATGAGAACAGCATGGAGGTGACTGCCTCCATGATTCAATTACCTTCCACTGGGTCACTCCCATGACACATGGAGATTATGGGGACTGTAATTCAAGATGAGATTTGGGTGGGGATTCAGGCAAACCATAGCATTCCATCCCTATCCCCTGCTAAGTTTCATGTCCTCACATTACAAAATACCACCATGCCTTCCCAACAGTATGCCAGAGTTTTAACTTATTTCAGCATTAACACAAATGTCCAAGTCCAATAATCTCATCTAAGACAAGGCAAGTCCCTTCTGCCTATGAACCTGTAAAGTCAAAAGCAAATTAATTCTTTCCTAGATACAATGGGGATACAGGCATTGGGTAAATATACCTGTTGCAAAGAGGAGAAATTGGCCAAAACAAAGAGGCTACAGGCCATGTACAAGTCTAAAATCCAATAGGTCAGTTATTAAACCTTAAAGTTCCAAAATGATCTCCTTTGACTTCATGTCTCACATCCAGGTCAAACTGATGCAAGGTGTGGGCTCCTACAGCCTTGCACAGTTCTGACCCGTGGCTTCGCAGGGTACAGGCCCTACTCCCAGCTGCTTTCACAGGCTGGCATTGAGTGTCTGTGGCTTTTCCAGGTGCACAGTGCAAGCTTTTGATTGATCTATCATTCTGTGGTCTGGAGGATGGTGGCCCTTTTCTCACAGCTCCACCAGGCAGTGCCCCAGTGGTTACTGTGTGGGAGTGCCAGCCCTACAATTCCCTTTTGCATTGCCCTAGCAGAGGTTCTCCATGAAGCCTTTGCCCCTGAAACAAATTTCTGCCTGAACATCCAGGCATTTCTGTACATCCTGTGAAATCTAGGTGGAGGTTCCCAAACCTCAATTCTTGACTTCTGTACACCTGCAGGTCCAACATCATGTGTAGGCCACCAAGGCTTGGGGCTTGCACCCTCTGAAGTAATGGCCCAAGCTCTACCTTGGCCCCTTTTAGCCATGGCTGGAGCTGAAGCAGCTGGGATGCAAGGCACCGTGTGCTGAGGCTGCATAGAGACCTGGAGGCTTAGCCCAGGAAACCATTTATCCCTCCTTGGTCTCCAGGACTGTGATGGGAGGGGCTGCCTTGAAGGTCTCTTACATGTCCTGGAGACATTTTCCCCATTGTCTTGAGGATTAACATTTGGCTCCATGTTACTTATTCAAATTTCTGCAGCTGGCTTGAATTTTTCCCTAGAAAATGTTTTTTTTTGGTTTTGTTTTGTTTTTTCCCCACACTGCATCATCGGGCTGCAAATTTCTCAAACTTTTTATGCTCTGCTTCCTCTTGAATGCCTTGCCGCTTAGAAATTTCTTCTGCCAGATACCCTAAATCATCTCTCTCCAGTTCAAAGTTCCACAGATCTCTAGGGCAAGGGCAAAATACCATCAGTCTCTTTGCATAGCAAGACTGACCTTTAATTCAGTTCCCAAGAAGTTCCTCATCTACATTTGATACCACCTCAGCCTGAACTTTATTGTCCATATCACTGTCCATATTTTGGTCAAAGCCATTTAACAAGTCTCTAGGAAGTTCTAAACTTTCCCATTTTTTCCTGTCTTCTTTTGAGCCCTCCAAACTGTTCCAATTTCTGCCTGTTACCCAGCTCCAAAACTGCTTCCATATTTTAAGGTATCCTCATAGTAATGCCCCAGTCCCAGTACCAATTTACTGTATTAGTCCATTTTTATTCTTCAAAGTCATTCTGCTACAGAGAAATACTTGAGACTGGGTAATTTATAAAGGAAATATGTTTAATTGACTCACAGTTCTCCAGGGCTGGGGAGGCCTCAGGAAACTTACAACCATAGTGGAAGGGGAAGCAAATATGTCCTTTACATGGCAGCAGCAAGGAGAAGTGCAGAGCAAAGGGCCAGGGGATGGACCCCTTATAAAAGCCCTTATAAAAGCATCAGATCTTGTGAGAACTCACTCACTATCATGAGAACAGCATGGAGGGAACCACCCCATGATTCAATTACCTCCCACTGGTCCCTCCCACAAAACATGGGGATTGTGGGAATTACAATTCAAGACGAGATTTGAGTGGGGACAGAGCCAAACCATATCAGACAGTGTGGAAGCAAAATGTGGGGTTGGTGCCTCTATATAGTCTCCACCAGGACACTGCCTAGTGGAACTGTGAAAACAGAGCCACCATCCTCCAGACCCCAGGATGTTAGATCCACTGACAACTTGCAGCCTGCACTGAGAAAAGCCACAGGCACTCAGCTCTAACCCATAAGAATAGCTAAAGGACTGCACACTGAAAAGTCATCACGGTGGACCTGCCCAAGGCCTCGAGAACCTACCTCTTACATTAGATATGGGACATGGAGTCAAGGATTATTTTGGAGGTTTAAATTTTAGTTCCTGCCCTGCTGAGTTTCAGACTTGTTTGGGGCCTATAGCTCCTTTCTCTTGGCTGATTTCTCCTTTTTGGAATGGGAATATTTACCCAATGTCTTTACCACCATTGTATCTTGTAAGTTAAATACATTCTTTTAAATAATATATTATTTTACAGTCTCATAGGTGGAAGGAACTTGATTTATGTCTGAAATGAGACTTTGGACTTGGGACTTGGGGTTGGAATCAGTTAAGGCTTTGGGAGGCTATTGAGAAGGGGTGATTGTAGTTTTCAATGTGAGACGGACATGAGTTTTGGGGGACCAGGGACAGAATGACATGGTTTGGTTGTGTGTCCCATCCAAATCTCATGTTAAAATCTAGTTCCCAATGTTGGAGGTGGGACCTGGTAGGAGTTATTGGATCACGGATGTGAACCCTTCATGAATAACTTAGTGCCATCCCCTTGGTAATGAGTGTGTTCTCACTCTGAAAGTTCACGTGGGATCTGTTTTTATAAAAGACTGTGGCACCTCCCCTATTCTCTCTCTTGCTTCCCCTTTCACCATGTGATACACCAGCTTCTGCATCTCCTTCTGTCATGGATTGTAAGCTCTCTGAGGCTCTCCTCAGAAGGTGAGCAGATGCTAATGCCATGCTTCCTATAAAGCCTCCAGAACCAGCCAATTAAACCTCTTTTCTTTATAAATTACCCAGCCTCTGGTATTTCTTTATAGTAAAGCAAAAACAATGAACACAGAAACTGATTATATTAGCTTTTTAAAATGATACTTTTCACAATGAAAAGAATGGGTTAAAGAATAGTGAGAGTAATCTTAGTGAGAATTGATAAGGGTTTGAACTAATCCATGTCAGTGAGATAGGAACTACAACATGAATTGGAGAGCTATTTAGGAGGAAAATACTTGGACTTGATGGCTTAATTAGACATGAAGTGAGGTCAGAATGACTTCCAGGTGTTTAGCTAAGTGGTTATTGGTGCCATTCATAGAGATAGAGGCTTTGGAATCTCATTAAATGAGCATAAATATGCTTCAAGGATGGTGTTATTTATCTTGGAGATGAGGAAATAGAGACTGACAAAAATAATGACTAATAAGTGGCTTATTTCCTCCAAAATGTTTTACCAATTCCTTACATAGTCAGAATAATTTTCAGATTCATTTATCAATTGTCATGCATTACAGTAATTATATTCATTGTTACTCACAGAGGGCTATCACTTATAAGTTATATGGACTTAGACTAGTTATAAGGTCTAAGACAGTCTCTTCACATGTAGCACAAAGATAATAATATTCATCCTTCATAATTCAATAAGATATACAAAGCATCTGTTAGTACCTGAAACATAGTGATTTCAAATGATAGACATTATTTATGTGACATTTAGTTATTACATATTGATGCTTCTTTTTTTTTTTTTTACCACTTATATTCTCAAATAAAGAAGAGAAGTCACCTTTCTGTTTTCCCCTCCTCAACAATGTACCCTAAAAAACTGAGCATTTGAGTGTTAAGTAAAAAGTGACATCATATTTAGCAGCTTTAAACAAGACTCAACCATTTCTACCAATGTAGCCTCTTATATAAAATAAGAATATATGCACTGATATCCAATTCAATTCTGTGTTTTGCCATTTCTATTCAATTTTAATGACTTCATCAGTTATTTTTATATTCTCCCATTTGTATTGTTATCTACCAATTTGTATCATCTATCTAATTTTATTGTTATTTTCAGATTCTATAAGATCCTGTGTGCTTAATACATTAATACATATTAATACTAACAAATTATTTTTATTCACCATTTTTCAATATGCTGCCATATTGTGATAAAGAGACAGATTTTTATTTAACCAAGTTTATATTCATAATAGGCACTTTCACATTACAAAGAAATTTTCATAGTTTTCCTCAGTTTTGTTTAAAATAGATGAGTTACTTTGTGTGTGTGTGTGTGTGTGTGTTTTTTGCCAATGGAAATGGAACTAACACAGTTCTATGGTGTAGAATTAGCAAAGAATAGCACTGTAAAACACAAAATGTAGGTTGATCTCATGTCTTGGGAAGAACGTTAACAGAACTAATGAATGTTGCTTCATGAACTAATGAATTAAGTTTACAGAGCTGCTCTATACCTAGAGGAAGACAGATTATTTAGGTTACAAAGTTCACAATGCAAAAAACCAACTGAGTGCCTACTTTCTCTGAATCAGGGAAGACTAGATGTACTGAATGAGAATGAATCTTCCACTAATTCATGAAATTTTGCTTCTTCACCCATAACCAGTAGCAAAAATTGACATGGTTATTGTTGAGATTCTACCCTGGGGCACTGATTCAGGAAGTCTGCAGGTTTTCTGAAAGGTTTACAAAGTTTCCACCAAGTTTACTGAACTTCACTGAATCTATGCACCCTGTCTAGCTTTTCCCAGAGAGTTCTCGGTTCCTCATCTTCCTGGCCTAAGGATAAGCCAGTTTCTGCTGCCCACATTAACTTTATAACAATCTATTTCCACAGAAAGTCTAGCCAGAGGGATTAACAAGAAGAGACAATATTTGTTCAATTTCTTTCAAGTCTGCTGCCTAATTTCTTGCCAACTGGATGGCTGGATGGTTTTGGGTATTTGGCATGTGGGTTAATGTGAAGGGACAAAGCAGGAATCCCAATCCAGTCATGTATTTATAATCCCTGAGAAAAGGGTTTCCTGACCCTAGTTGCAGAGAACTCCCTAAAGAGTTTTAAAAAATAATTATTGCTGGCAAGACCCCACCAGCCAATTAAGTCAGAATCTCTGAGGGTGTATTCTGGGCACTGAGAATTCTTCCATTCTGAAGATGATTCTAATTTGCAGGCAAGGTTGAGAATAATGGCTTTAGTTACTTAGATGATTTTAGATGCCCTGCAAGGCCCCTTGGAGATCATCTGATCCAATATGTGTAAAGATTAATTTTAGTTAACATGGAGAAGGGGGTTTCTGATTTTTGTGCTCATACATGAATCAAGGAGAGGACTATTCTGATTATGGAGTGAAAGTGATTTAATTCCACATGTGTTATTACCAAAGTGAGACTATAAATCACAAAATGTAGTGATCTGTCTAAAGTTACATAGCCTGTAAAAGACCAGTGATGCCTCCTGACTTCAGTTCCAGTGTTTCATTTTTACATATTGCTTTGGCCATGTTAAAATTAATCAAGTGGTACTTATCACTTAAAACAGCTTCTAGCATTATAACTATGAGGAATTTGAAAGCATCAAGTTCAAACCATTTGTAAACCAGCACTATTTTCATTGCATGTTTTTCACACATAATATTTGTTATTTCTTTTCTGCCTTTATTACAAGATCTGGGACTCTAGATTTAACTAATTTGAATGACATATGTAACATCTAATCTAATGGAGATTCCCACCACCTTGTTTTTATAGGCTTAATGTAGAAATTTCTTAAAAAGATCATATGTACCCATGGATGTTCTTTTTCCAGCAAGATGGAAGAAGCCAGAGACTCTCTGGTCTTTGCAGAAGGAAGAATGAGAGCCCAAACCTGAGAAAGAGAAAATGAGATAATGGGGTTGAATGTGAATTAAGGCAGCTGCCAGTGGTTCTGTAATGAGCAAACTGATTATTTTTTTATGTAGCCTCTATTCACATTTTTATGTTTGATTTTGTCCTTTGATTGTAATGACAGGTTGTGGTTACATATTATTAAAGATGAATACTAAAGAAGTGACTAAATAAAAAGGCAAGATATTGAGGATGATTGATGTCATCCCAGTAAGGAAGCAGATGAGGAAAGGCAGAAGATGAAGTTTTTTTTTTTATGTCTCTGCTACTATGTGCTCCTCACCTACACATGTTGGAATAAACTTAGCACATTTCCTTTATTTAATGCTGTTGTGCTATTTTCCAATGATCAGAATCTGTGGATGGTGAAGGGAGTGTTCAACTCTGCAATCCTTCCAACAAGTAAAGCCAGTAATTTCACTTATTCACATATATCCTAGGGAAAATTTCCCCATGGCAAAAAGAAGCAGTATGAGTGTGTGTGCTATAGTTTAAATGTCCTCTCCCAAACTCAAGCTATTGAGCGTATTCATTTGTAGATAATACATATTATCTAGGCATGTTGTAGCACTTGTTACTTCATTTCTGAAGTTCTTCTCTCAAACCCTTTATTTCTTTCCAGAAACACAGACACCACTGAATCTCTTAGGAGAAGAAGCTAATCAGATTTTATGACTTGGGAATACTGTATGTATCAGGGCTGATTTTTGGGAAACCTTTAGAATACTTAGGAATTGGTGATTTGAGCCTAACCTTTAGACATGGATACGTTATCCAAGGCTTTTTAACTGATTTGCTCTCAAATTTGGAGCATGTTCTTATCTTTGGGATGCCTATATTTTGCATATACTGAGGAGAAACAGTTGCCAGTGGACATCAAGAACCATATACCTGAATGTTTGTTTCAGTGGTGTTTGTAATAGCAAGAAGGGAGAACAATTCAAAAGTCCTTTGAAAGGAGAATGATTAAACTGACATAAAAGTAAACACTAGAATACTATACAGTAGTGACAATGAATAAAGTGTAGCTAATCACATTTATCTTGGTAAAAAGTCCTGTAATGCAAAGTGCTGATGAGTTAGCATGACCTCCTAGTATAACTAGTACAAATATAAATTTATTTGACCACTTTGGAAAATAATTTATGATTATCATGTTTGTTGAAAATACAATAAACATTTGTGGAGTGTTTGCTATATATTAGTTATTTTTCTAAATGTGCAAATGCAAAATCACTTTATCCTAATAATTGTGAGGTAAATACTACCATTTTCATTGTTTATATATGAGAAAACTGACAAAGAGAGGTTGGGTAACTTGGCCAAAATTAAAAAAACGTATTCATGGTACAAACAGCATTGAACCCAGGCAGTCTGGCTTCAGAGTTTGTCCCTTTATAAGGGACCATTATATTATGCTAGCCCTTCCAATAAGTAAAGCCAGTAATTTCACTTACTGACATATATCATAGAGGAATTTTCCCCATAGCAAAAAGAAACCGTATGAATATATTTGCTATAGGTTAAATGTCCTCTCCCAAACTCACGTTGAAATTTAATTATCATTGTGGTGGTATTAAGAGGTGGAATCATTAAGAGTTGATTAGATCACGGGGCTTTGCCTTCATGAATGGGTTAATGTTATCATTGAAGTGAGTTTATAATCATGACAGTGGGTTGCTATAAAATTGAGTAAAGGGCCGGGCGCAGTGGCTCACCCCTCCTGTAATCCAAGCACTTTGGGAGGTCGAGGCGAGTCGATTGCCTGAGGTCAGGAGTTCGAGACCAGCCTGACCAACATAGAGAAACCTGTCTTTACTAAAAATCTAAAATTAGCTGGGTGTGGTGGTGCATGTCCGTAATCCCAGCTACTTGGGAGGCTGAGACAGGAGAATCACTTGAACCTGGGAGTTGTAGTGAGCTGAGATTGTGCCATTGCACTCCAGACTGGGCAACAAGAGTGAAACTCTATCTCAAAAAAAAAAAAAAAAAAAGAAAAAAAAAATCGAGTTCATCCCTCTGCCTCTCACTCCTGCCCTCACTTGCCCTTTTACCTTCTGCCATGGAATAATGAGGTATTATGGCCTTTGCCAGATACCTACACCTTGATATTGAAATTTCCAGCCTCCAGGACAGTGAGAAATAAATTTATTTTCTTGCTACATATCCAGTCTGCAATATTCTATTATAGCAGCTCAAAATACATTAAGACAATCTTTATAGCAATTATACTGTTAGTGAAAAAATAATGGCTTAAAAATCCACTATATCATAATGGATAAATAATCAAGATATAGTCATATAGAATAATATTATACAACAGTGAAAATGAACTGACTTTACCATGTCAATTCACACCAAAATAATCTTTTAAGTGATAAAAGCAAGGGACAGAGGTCATATATCATATATAAATATATATGTCTAAATGCATGTAAAATTAATAATCTATATTTACATGTGAGTTAAGACTATAAAGTTTACTCATCACAATACCACAAAAAAGGACAATAGCCATTATAAAAGTTGTACTTCACTTTAATTTTTTAAAATGCAAAATGAAATACACTGAGTGATGTGATATTTTTTCCTTATTGAATTGAGGAAAATGTTGCATGTTTGCAAACTACAACTTTTCATGAGACAGTTTAAAAGTATATATAAAGTCTTTTTCATAGATTTTTAAAAGATAATTTTTCATAAAAATTTTGTGCAAGATAATAATCAGAGATGGGCCAAAAATTCTGTGAAATTACAGTCTTATTTATCAAAATAAAAACTTGAAAATAAAGTTTTCCTGTTATAACAACATACCACAATCTGAGTGACTTAAAAATACAAATTAATTTTCTCACAGTTCTGTAGGCTAGAAGTCTAAGATGAAGGTGTCAGCAAGCCTGCTTTCTACTGAAGACTTTCTCCTCATCTTTCAGATGGCTGCTGTCTTGCAGTGTTCTCACATGGTTAGCCCTCTGTGTTGTCTCTGTCCTAATCTCTTCTTATCAGAATATCAGTCATATTGGGTTCAAGACTCACCCTAACAATCCCATTTTAACTTAATTATTTCTTTAAAAGCCCTACCTCTAAATAACGTCACATTCTATGGTATTAGGGATTAGGGCTTCAACATAAAAATTTGGAGAGTATACACTTCATTTCATAACATGAAGTAAATATTAAATGAAAACGGATATAAAATTATCTAATATAATATAGTTAATAAAAAATAGAAGCTTCTTCAATGACATGAAGCAATGCACATAATATGTTCTGAAATAATAAATTTGGAAAACATCAATATGTATTTCAACTTTGTTAAACAAAACCTATACAAGAAAAAAAGATTAATATCATGTCTAAGTGACAGATTTGATTGCCCATTCAAATGGTAGTATTTTGATCTTTTTTTCTTATGTATATAACAGGTTATCTAGGATGAATATTATTTTTATAATAAGAAGACTTTTTAATTTACTACATGGAGAAGATAACACATCAAGAACAACCATTAATATATTAAGAGCAACATGGTTAAGTTTATTCCTGTATTAATTCAGCCAGGCTTTACTGATTGCTTACTCTATGCCTGGCACTGGGGATGGGTGGGAGGATTAGGAGGAAAAGTTCTCATTTCTTTTTATGTAAATATTTACGCATTTACATATCTGTGACTTAAGTTTGTCGATTTGTGATTGAGAATGCAACTCAAACTTTGTGATTTTAAAATAATGTTCCCAGGACAAACTCAGCAAACTCTATCATACACCTAAAATACAGGAGATAGCCATATAGGAGGATACAAAATAGAGGAAATGAGGCACATGACAATTTTCTTTAAATATCTGAAAGGATAGAAATGTGGAAGAGTGTGTGACTAGAAGGCTAATTTTTTAAAGTAAAATTAAGAATAAATGGATAGATATTTCAGGAGTTCGATACAAATATGGAAAAAAAAATTCTAACAAAATAATATTGTAAAGGTATCAAAGTACCTGGGAGGTAGTGGGCTTACTGTAATGAAAGTACTAAAGTTTAGTCTACATCCTCACTGTCTAATAGAACGTTCTGTGATAGTGGAAGTAATTTAATTCTGTGCTGTGCAATATGGACACTGATAGCCACATTTAGCTTATGAGCACTTGAAATGTGGCTAGTACAACTGAAGAAGTGAAGTTTAATTTTACCTAATTTTTATTAATTTAAATTTAAATGATGGTTTTCATATTGTACAATCCAGGTCTGTCAGACCTCTGGGGAAGAGTGGAACAGACTTGAATAACACTGCTGGAGTATATGACTTTTTAAAGTCTCCTCCAGCTTAAGATTGTATGATTCTTTAAACTTGAGGTTATGAGATCATATTCCTCTATGAGGAATAAAGGACAAACATCTAGGAGGAAAAGACTAATTAATATGCCTTGGATTGTCTCAAGTACTTTAAAGAACATGTTTGCCAAATTTGAAGGAGTGGCAGAGAACAGATATTCAACAAAATATGAATAATCAAGGGCCATAGAATATTCACATTGTTCTGTTTCAGCTAAAGGTAACAGAGAACAAACATGTTTGAAATACATTATCAGTATAACTGCAGTTATAGATCACTTACAAAAATTCTAAATTTATAAATTAGAACAATGAGATCTAGAAAGTTTGAGAAACAGGACTCTTATCTACTAGGCTCACATATAAATTTTTAGGCATCTCCCAAAATTAAGAGTAGTATCTAAACAATGCCACATTAAAAAATAAGGTATGTTAGTGTGGGCACTAACACTGGTCTGCTCAGTCCAGTCTGCATTCCACCTTGCCTTCTGTAAATGATGAATACACCAAGGATGTTAACGTAATAGACATGTCCAGGAATGCCAAAGACCCAAAGTTCATTAGATGCATGTACATATTAGAGACAAAGCTTGAAACCCCAATTGAGTTTAAAGAAACTGTACTTAATATGAGACTTGTGAAAGAATGAGCAACATTTGATGGTTTCTATAAAACATTCAAAAGGGTGAGTAAACAGTGACCGATATCTTGTGACAAATATGTTATCTATAATAAGCAAGACTTTGAAGAAAGGACTGCAACTTCAAAACGAGTTTCCTAGTTGACAACAAGCATTAATGTCAGAAAAGTCAATTAAGAGGTGACCTCCAATAGCAAGCCTTTGTCATTCAGGTTTAGGCAACATTCTTTGTCAGCCTCAGTGTGCCTAACACTAACTGTTGACCTTTTGCTTTGCATTGAAAGGTCATTAGGATAAGTTAAGCCTCCTAAGTGTTCACTACTGTTGAACCTGTGGCTCACAACATGCCATTAAAGGGGTTATCAAAGGGTGGCAAGAAGAAAAAGGAAAATATCACTATGATCTTTTTAATCTATAAACTACATTAAGTAGTTCAAATTGTCATCTGTCATTCAGTTGTATAATTAGAAATACTTTCCTTTCAACTTAATCCAAATGCCACATCTCATTGTGATACTAATAGTATGTTGTCTTCACCAATGTATGACTGTGTTTATTTCTATACTTAAATGTTTAGAAGCAAAATTTCCTGTTTCTCTAAGCTCTAAGTTTCCTTTTTTAGTAACTTCCGTATCAAAGACATCTCAGAGGACCTCTCAAACTGAACTGCTGTGACTAAAAAAAAAATAATAATAAAGTAAAAAATAAATGTAGTAGGATGTCATAAAGTGGTTTGAAAAAAACACTGGCATGTATGTGAGAAAAATTCATTTTAATCCTGGGGTATGTTTTGGAACCATGTGTAGGAACCATTGAAGAATAGATATTTTATGTATGTAAAGTAGTTTCTAACTAAGTAGACGTTGTTAAAGCAGCCAAAATTGTCTAAGTCACTCTCTGTCAGAGAAGTGAAAGACCTATACAAAGAGAACTATAAAGCACTGCTTAAAGAAATAATAGGTGACACAAACAAATGGAAAAATGTTCTGTGCTCAAGGATTGGAAGAATCAATATTGTTAAAATGACCATACTGCCCAAAGCAATCTACAAATTCAACAATATTCCTATCAAGCTATTAATAGCATTTTTCACAGAACTCGAAAACACTATTCTAAATTAATATGGAGCCAAAAAAGAGCCCACATAGCCAAAGCAGTCCTAAGCAAAAAGAACAAAGCCAGAAGCCTCATATGACACAACTTCAAACTATACTATAAGGCTACAGTAAACAAAACAGCATGGTATTGGCACAAAAACAGACACATAGACCAATGGAACAGAACAGAGAACTCAGAAATGAAGCTGCACACCTACATCCATCTGCCCGTTGTCCCAGCTGCTCAGGAGGCTGAGGTGGGAGGATCACTTGAACCTGGGAGGTCGAGGTTGAGGTGAGCCGAGATTATGTCAGTGCACTCCAGCCTGGACACCAGACCAAAAATGAATAACCCCATTAAAAAATCAGCAAAAGACATGAACAGATACTTCTCAAAAGAAGCCAACAAACTTGAAAAAATGTTCACTGTCACTAATCATCAGAGAAATGTAAATCAAAACCCCAATGGGATGTTACATCAGTAAAAATGACCATTATTAGAAAGTCAAAACAACAGATGCTGGCACGACTGGAGAAAAGGGAACACTTATATACTGTTGGTAGAAATGTTAATTAGTTCTGTCACTGTATAAAGCAGTTTGGAGATTTCTCGAGGAAATTAAAACAGAACTACCATTCAATCCAGTAACCCCATTAATGTGTATATATCCAAATGAAAATAAATTATTCTACCAAAAAGACACCTACACTAATATCTTCATTGCAAGACTATTCACAATAGCAAATACATGGAATCAACCCAGGTGCCTATCAATGATGAATTAGATAGAGATTAGGTTACATAAGGAAAATGCGGTACATATACACTATGGAATACTATGCAGCCATAAGGAAGAATGAAATCATGTTCTTTGCATGGATGCAGCTGAAGACCATTATCCTAAGCAAATGAATGCAGGAACAGAAAACCAAACAACAAAACAGCACGTTCTCACAAGTGAGAGCTAAACATTGAGCACTTATGGATGAAAAGATGGCAACAATAGACACTGGGGACTGCTGGAGGAGTGGAGGGGGCAGCAGTTGAAAAACTATTGAGTACTATGCTCAGTTTTTGAGTGACAAGATCAATTATATCCCACACCTCAACATCACACAAAGTACCCATGTAAAAACCTGCACATGTACTCCCTGACTCTAAAACAGAAGTTGAAATTATTGAAAAATAAAAAAATAAGACTGGACTCATGCCTGTAATCTTTGAGAGGCTGACTGGGTGGATCTCTTGGGTCCACGACTCTGAGAGAAGCCTGGACAACATGGTGAAATTCTGTCTCTATACAAAACTCAAAAAAAAAAAGACAAAAAAAAAAAAAAAAAAACCCAAAGAGGCCACACATGGTAGCACACACCTGTAGTTCCAGCTACTCGGAAAGCTGAGGTGGGAGGATCACTTGATCCCAGGAGGTAAAAGCTGCAGTGAGCTGGGATCGCAGCACTCCACTGCAGCCTGGGTAGACAGGGAAAGACACTGTCTCACATACAGAAAAATAATAAAAATAAAATAAATACATTTTTTTTTTTTAAAAAGTGTGTTGCTATACACATCTATTACTATAAACAAAATTTTAAACGAGGTTTATTTCAAATCCTGGATAGGCAATAGCATCAAAAATAGTATTTGATTTTACAGGTATGACATTCTTAAACTCCGTATTCCTAGGTTTAGAAGATGCAGCTTCACAAGAATCATCTAAACCAAAGACTGTAGCTTGGCTTTTTTATAGAAACATGTAATTTTCCTGAAAGCTACTATGTTATGAATTATATAGAGTAATAAGTATAGGCCTTTGATAACATGTTATCTTATTTTGGGCTCTAATTTGTACAGTAGTGATTATAGTTCCAAAAAGTGTTCTCTCAGTGTGAAGATACTTACCATATTCAACTGCATTACTGACAAGGTATCCTTTTAAAATTTATTTTAAAATATTCCTACTGTTTACTAAAGTAATGTAGTGAAGTGGTAGGAATATCCTATATAAGTTTGAAGATAAAATGTATTCCTTCTATATTTCTGAAATTTGCTAGATGTTAGGATTAGGTGGTTATAGAAGCTACAGAGATGGATTACTACAGAAATCTAGTGTTTTCTTTTTCATCACTAAACGGATGCTGCTGCAGGCAGTTAGCTTGTTTCTTAGCTCACTAGAATGCCGGTGATTTCTGTACATATTCTATGGACTGATTCACAGTTCTGACCCTGCTTGTTGAAAAGGTTTAATTTCCAGCAGGTTTTTTGAGAAGGTCACAAACATATTGTCTTGATGTCATGTGGAAAGCGCTGGCTCATCACAAGAGCCCTGTGGCTTTTAATGAGTTTTGCCATCAGAGAGGTATTTGAATATTGTTCAGTAGCTTTGTGTCTCATTATTATATTTTGCTTCAAACTTGAATTATAGGAGAGATGCAAGCAAAATCCTGGCAAAGCAATTGATATTTACTTTGTATGTAAACCCTTGCAGCAGATCGAACCTGAAAAAGATCTCCTGGTTTTTAGTAATATCTAATTGGACCCTCACAAATATCAAGCATAGGTCCCTTTAACTAGGCAATCCCAGCATAAATGGAGTGGTTACCGACATTAAGTGGTCTATTTATCCTGGAATGAGAGAGGAATTGCAGTCAGCAGGGGGAAGGGTAGTTTCTGAGTCATACGCTCTTACATGGAAGGAGAGACAGGAGGTGGTGTTAAAATTAATTTGCTATTCAGGCATTTTAGAAAATATGCTTGCCTAGCCTCAGGGATTTAGAGGTTTCTGAAGCTGCTGGCAAATAGGCTACCTGACAAAGAATGTAAAACATGGTAGAAGAAGAATGAACAATAGTTCTGTATCCAATTCACTCTGACTTCTGTTTTTATTTTTTCTGGTGCCCTTAAAATGGTCATGAAATAATGGGGTGAGAAGATCCTCAATTGCTGGAATGCTTGTCATGAAGACAACCATGGCTCAAGCATCTTCTTAGTCATATAATAATGAGTACCTCCCTAATTTGATGTGCTTCAAGTAGCTCAGACTGTTGAGAGTAGCAAACGTGGTAACAGAGGAAATGGCCTGTGCAGAGCCTATGGAGGGCATACAACAGACCCTCAATAGAGGAATTCTCACTTTCACCTCCAGCTAGTTCTGCTGCTGCCAACCAAGAGATTTAAGGTTTTTCTCTTATTCAGATAAGATTATTATTACTACCACTAAAATGAAAGCAATAACTACAACGACTGCTACTCTGAACAGTGGCTGCCATTTATTGAATACGATCTGTTAGGGTCTGTCCTGAACTCCTTGTATGCTCTATTATTAGTCCCCATTATAACTCAGATATATTGCTCATCTCATATTGCAGATGAGGAAACCGATTTAGAAAGATTAAGCACACACAGAAAGTAAATGGTGAATACAGAATCTGTTCCTGTCAGTATAGCCCCCAAATGCAAACTTAGTCATCGTTTAGTTAATTAATATACAAGAGGTGCTTATCAGTATGAAGAGTTTCATTCTGTAAATCATGTACAGCAAGCCACATGTACGTTCTCCTGTTCTCTCTGGTCTGATCTTGTTTGCTGCTTGATAGGCCATCCTGGTCAGCCCTGCTTGGGGATCACAAGTCATGGATGTATGTGACCACCTCAGTCCCACACTGTTGCTCTTTGTTTTGCTCAACTCATATTAGTCCCAATTTTTCAGTTTTCTTTTTATAGTTAGGAGCTTTGCTTCACCACTTCCTTCGTAACACTGATCACATACCCACTCTTCCTTCAATCTCCTTTAGTGTCAATTTATTCCTTAAACATGTATTGAATTCTTACTATATGTTGAGGAAACTAATACTAATATTAATTGGTCTATGATCATAGGAAACTTGGAAGTTAATGAAACTTAGATACAGATAAACAGCTAAATGCAGTTCAAGGTGATGCATAGGATTATAGCGATAGGCAGAGAACAATACGTTTTTAAACTAGGATGGAGATATTAGAGGTCTCTTCCTAAATGAAATAGTAACTAAATTGAGTGTTGAACACCAAAAATAAGTTAGTCAAGTGAAGAAACATTTCAAAAAGTGGAAATAGAATGTTTAAAGACAACATTAAAAGAAAATTTCAATTAATTGCAAATGACTGGAACTTAAGACTGGGAAAGGTAGAGGCTTATGGGATTAGATTGAGGAGGAATTCAGGGAGAAAATCAGGAAGGACCTTGAAGTTCACCGCAAGAAGACTGCATTTTATCCAATGAATAGCCCCTGGGCAATTTTACACACTAACCGAGAAAGGGAGTGAGACGGGCTTGAACTAAGGCACACTGTAGTTCTGTTTACTGCAGAAAGGAAGTTCAAGAACAGCTTCACAACTTGTCTGGGCAGTATTTCCTCACAGCTATTTAGGCTTCTCTGTACCCCAAACTGGCCAAGAAAATTAAAATGTTACATTTCTCTAATACTTAGACTTATTCATACTGAAAATTTCCTTTGAAAAAAATAAGGACGTTTTAATATGAAGCAGAAGTTTAGTGGTTATTTTTTGCATGTCTGTGTGCATGTGTGCATGCTAACTTCTGTGTGACTTCGTCATAATCTCAATCATTCTTGAAAGCAGAGAGTGATGAGTCTGACCTCGGGGAAAAGCTAGGCTGTCTTTCCTGGCATCTTGATATTAGAATAGATTTTAAGATTCCGTCAAGTAGACTGAAAGGAGAATCCATGAACACTGCACATTTATTAAAGACCTAGTATGTGCCCGCAATTTTGCTCTATGCTATGAAATGTAAAAACAACATTTAGTGTCTCTGTCTTCAAGTTGCTAAAATATAATTGGAGAGAGTAAAAAAAAAAAACCCCATATTATTAGATAAGGTTTTGTGGCAATACATTTTTTTTAAAAACTTGGTAATGCAGGCTATGAAAGCAATGAGAGTTCAGGGAAGAAAGATGTCCAAGCAGGATATGCTTGACTAGTGGGTGCGACAGAAGGGGCCTTCCCCTGAGTAGCAAGTATGGTTTACAAAAACGGAGTAAGATTGGATATTGAGGGTGGAGGGGGCCAGGGGTTGAGGTACAGAGTATTAAAAATCTTTAATGCCAAGCAATAAATGTAGATCTTATTAGGTAAGTTGTGAACAGAAGATAATAATGAAGTCTTTTTATTTTTTTTTTAACTACTTTTGCAGTGGTGTATGAATTTGCAGCCACATGCCTACCTGGATTTGTGACTTTTGTGAAAACTCACTTCCTAGCCTGGCTTCCCCTATGAAAGCAGGACCTGTGACACAGGCTTGCATGGAGGTAGTTTATTTTGAGAAATCATCCCGAGTCAGGAGAGAGTGAGGCTGGGATGAGGGAAACGAGGATGGAGGACAGGCCAACGCAAGGTTCAATAAATACTAAGCTGTCCTTGCAAGGGCATCTGGGGCTGATTAGGCTGGGGCTTTCTGTGGAGTCATCTCACAAAACCTACCCAAGGAACAAAAGATTGGCACATTTATTCGCAATTGCTCCACGGGGTATTAACTCCCTCATTGTTTGCACTGCATTTGCATGACTGCTTGATGCTGAGTCAGAGATGCCCAAGAACAGAATATGAGAAATTCTAGGTTGAACTGAGAGTAGGTGTTGTATTTGTATATTATCAAAGGTTGTGCGTAGAAAGGGCTGGAGTTTAAGATGAACTGAAAAGTCCTGACCAGGGGCAAGAGGTATCAGATACACTCATCATTTCATTTTTACGTAAAAACTTTAAATGATTACAAAATGTATACAAATGTATTATTACCAAAAGTATTATTTTAACAATTAGCTAATGAAACATTACCTAGAAATCATTTGGACACATCTTTAATGAATAACTTAAACTGGCTTATTGTATTAATATTCTTTTTCTACTTGTTTCTTTCTTTGCTTAAATGATGGTATTTACATACTAAGAAGTTGTTGGACATCAAATTTTAGTATTAAAACATACGTTTTTGAACCAAAATGTCGTCATTGTGCTCTGGAGAATTCCCTTCCAGTTTTAGCATGGTACCCACAGATTCACCTCCTGATGGTGATGCTTGTGAGCTACAAGGGTAGGTGTGGTTTGGGCAGAGAGCAGGCTCTGAGCCCTTCTTCCTGGACTTTAATGAATTAGATTCCTTTTTTTCACCATCCAATTTTTGTGACCTTATTTTATATAAAGGTAGATGAAGATCTTAAAGATGAGTTGCTATACCACACTTCACAATTGGGTACTGAATTTTAATATTCCAAGCAGTAAGTTTCTTAAACATGAGATTTCTGATATCAAAATATAAGAGTGCTCTGGAAAAGATATAATTTCATTAAGCATTAGAATGTAAAGTTTAAGATAAATATGTTAGATAAGATGCCTAAGAGTTTTACAATGCTACACAAACCACCATTGGCCAGCTCTGATTCCATTTTCCTAATTTCTCCAGAATCCTGACAAAAAAACAGTCTGAGGAATCACTTTTCAGCTGGTTCCTTGTGGTGATGTCTTGTCTGTTGTGAATTACTTCATTAAAATTAAACCACTTACTGTTGTGAGGATTAAGATGACTTGAAATTAAAATTAACCTCCACGGATGAAAAATTTTCTATGGCTTATGTTTATGGGCACTGGAAATCTTGGGAGCTTGCAAGTCCACACGATACTACAGAATTAAAACCAACAGAAACACCTCTGAAGTGACCGCCCAGGTTTAAAGCTATGTAGTTGAAAGAAAATCTAAGGCAACTGGATCTTCATAATTCATATACATGGAGGAGAGTCACAGAATAATTCCCTCAACCTTCCCATGGGGTTCAGAAGCTTATTTATCATCTTGAGGTTATAGAAAGAATAGGAGCTTGGACTGTGGCCAAACAGGTTCTGCTGGTAAACAGGTTATGGGAGTTGGGGCAAGATGAGGCCTGGCAAGCAAAGACAGCCTTGTCCTGTAGATGAAACCTCACAGGTAGCAGCCCTCAGAGAGAATAGATGGTAAATATTTCTTTATTTTTTTATTTTAAAAAATTTTTAAAAATTATACCTTAAGTTCTGGGCTACATATGCAGAACTTGCAGTTTTGCTACATAGGCATACACGTGCCATGGTGGTGTATCAACCCGTCATCTGCGTTAGGTATTTCTCCTAATATTAACCCTCCCCTAATCCCCCAACCCCCACAGGCCCTGGTGTGTGATGTTCTCCTCCCTGTGTGCATGTATTCTTATTGTTCAAGTCCCACTTATGAGTGAGAACATGTGGTGTTTGGTTTTCTGATCTTGTGATAATTTGCTGAGAATGATGGTTTCCAGCTTCATCCATATACCTGTAAAGGACATGAACTCATCCTTTTTTATGGCTGCATAGTATTCCGTGGTGTATATGTGCCACATTTTCTTAATCCAGTCTATCATTGATGTACATTTGGGTTGGTTCCAATTCTTTGCTATTGTGAATATTTCTTTCAGACCTTTACAGGTGTCAGACTCTCTGTTACTTTTCCCTAGATTCAGGTAAGGGAAGCCCTCAGAGAAATCCTGGCTGCCCTGATGCATATTTGTGCTACAGATACAAATCTTACCCACAAAAAACAGCTTTCCAGGTTACTTCTGTTTGCATGCCCTCTGTACCACAATCTCAAAATATGCCAAAAAAGTATATTTTGGTGTGAAATATTTTGATTTTCTCTATTGGAATTTTTTTACCTATGAGAGAGCATAATAAAAATTTTATCCATCATTGAAGCCCTATCTTCTACATCAGCAGTGAATGAAAACTCTTTTGATCCTCTGAGCAAGGTGTAATCTCTCATGCTCTTTTAAAAATACAGCCGGCCCGGCGAGGTGGCTCACGCCTGTAATCCCAGCCCTTTGGGAGGCTGGGGCAGGCGGATCACGAGGTCAGGAGATCAAGACCATCCTGGCTAACATGGTGAAACCCTGTCTCTAATAAAAATACAAAAAAATTAGCCGGGCGTGGTGGTGAGGACCTGTAGTCCCAGCTACTCAGGAGGCTACAGCAGGAGAATGGAGTGAACCAGGGAGGCAGAGCTTGCAGTGAGTTGAGACTGTACAACTGCACTCTAGCCTGGGCAACTGAGTGAGACTCTGTCTCAAAAAAAAAAAAAAAAAAAAAAAATACTGCCTACATATAATAAGATTCGTACATTTTAAGGCTATGCTTATGTTTTTTCTTAATTAATTACTTTGAACCTTTATCAAAAATCAATTTACTACATATGTATGGTTTATTCCTGGTCTCTCCGATCTGTCACACTGATCAATTAATCCACCCTTATACCAAGACCATATTGCTTGATGATTTTTAGAATAGTTTTTTAATTAGTTGATGTAAGTGCTCAACATTTGCTCTTATTTTCTAAAATGACTTTGAATAATCTTGGTCTTTTGCATTTTCATATGAATTTTAAAATAAGCTTACAAGTTTCTTCACAAAGTCCGGTAGTGTTCTGATTGTGATTGCATTGTACCTACAATTTAATTTGAAGAAGATTGTCACGTTACCATTATGGAATCTTCCATTCATAAGTATAGTATATTTCTTTGTATATTAAGGTCTTCCTTAACTTCCATTTTTTAAAAATTTTGCACTTTCAACTTATGTTCTTGCACATTTTGGTCAAATTTAGCCCTAATTAGTTTATATTTTCAGCTGCTATCATAAATAATGTTACTTTTATAAAATTTTGTTTTCTAATCATTTTTACTACTATATAAAAATATAACTAATTTTGAATATTGATCTTGCATCCCAAAACAGTGTAACATTCACTTATTTATATTAGTAAAGTTTTTATGCATTTCTTAGCTTCTTTCCACATATACAATCATGTCATGTGCAAATAAGAAAAGTTTTATAATTCCTTTATAATCTTTATATATGGTTTTTATTTCTTTTACTTGCTTTAATGTGTTAGTTGAACATTCAGTAAAATTTTAAATAGAAGTGATGAGAATTGACCTTCTTTGTTTTAACCTTGAGTAGGAATCACTCATCTTTTCAGCTTTGAGGATAATGTTAGTTGTTGATTTTTCAGATTTTCTTAATCAGGTTGAGAAAGTTTTCTTCTATTCTCAGTTTTCTGAGAATTGTTATCAATGAAAAGGTTTAACTATTTTTCAGATAATTTTCTTGCATGCATTGAAGGAGTCATATGGTTTTATCCTTTATTTTATTAAAACGTGAATTCAGTTGATTGATTTTTCACATATAAACCAACCTTTAATTCCAAGGATAAGCTTCCACATAGTCATAATGTATTATTCTTTTTATATTTCATTGGATTTTATTTGCTAATGTTATTAGTTTTTGTGTCTATGTTCACGAGGACTATTAGTCTGTCATTCTCATTTCCCCTTATATCTCAACAAAATAAGTTGAGAATTGTTCAGACTTCTATTTTCTGAAAGTGTAGAATTGGAATGTTTCTTTCTTAAACATTTGAAAAAAGAATAATCAATGGAGCCTTTTGAGCCTAAAGAAATATGTTAAAATAATGTGGAGAAGGAAGTGGATTAATTATGAATTCAATTTCTTTAATTGTGTACATCAATATACATTTTCTATTTTTTCCTACATTAGTTTTGGCAGTTTATTTCTTTCAAGAAATGTGTTAATCTCATATAGATTATCAAATGTATTGCCATAAAGTTGTTCATAATATTTCATTACTATCCTTTTGAACTCTTAAGGCTCTGTAATGACGTTACTTCTTTCATTTGTTGTTAGTTATTTGTGCCTTAACTCTGCTTCTCTCCTTCCTTCCTTCCTTCCTTCCTTCCTTCCTTCCTTCCTTCCTTCCTTCCTTCCTTCCTTCCTTCTTTCCTTCCCTCCCTCCCTCCCTCCCTCCCTCCTTCCCTCCTTCCCTCCTTCTCTCCTTTCATCCTTCCTTCTTTCCCTTTTTCTTTTGTTCCTCATTCTCTCTGGCCAAACATTTAATCATTATATTGACTCTTTTTCAAAAAGAAGTTTTAATCTCATTGATTTTTTTTTTTTTTTTGTATTTCATTGATTTCTGCTCTAATTTTTTTGTCTGGTTTGGACTTAATTTGCTTTTTTTCCCCCTAGTTTCTTAGAGTAGAAACTTAGATCATAGTTTTCAGACTCCCTTATATTCTAATATAAACTTTTAGTGCTATACATTTTCCTTTAAGCATTGCTCTGGTAAAACCCCACAAATTTTAATATTTTATATTTTTATTATAACCAATTTTATAATTTCTTCTTAGCGAAATATTTATTGAGAAACATGTTGTATAATTTCCAAGCATCAGGGATTTTCCTGGCAATATTGTTATGAAAGTTTAATTTAATTCCATTGGGATTAGAGAACATACTCTGTGAGTTCAAACTTTTTACATTTATTGAGGCATTTTTAATTCCTCAAAATATAATTTAACCTGAAAAATGAACAATATACATTTAAAAAATATGCATTCTTCTATTTTGAGCTGGAGTGTTTTATAAATATCAATCAAGTAAAGATATTTGATAGTGTTGTTCAGATCCATGTCTGCTAATTTCTGTCCAGATATTTAATAAATTACTTAGAGAAATGTGCTTGTCTTCACATAAAATTATAGAAATGTATACTTTTTCCTGAAATTTTGTTAAGTTTTGCATCATGTATTTTAAACTTCTGCTATTATTTGTACATCTGCTATGATTGTTTTCTGATGAACTGACACTTTTATCGTTATGAATTATTCTTTTCTGTTTTAATATCTATTTTCTCTCACAGTTACATAGTCTTTCTAGCCTCTATGCTCAGTGTTCACATTTATTCATTTATTTCTAACTAATCTTTATCTTTAGATTTTAAAGCACTTCTCTTGTAAGTGTTCTCTAAATGTTTGGCTTAAAATTTATTTGGCAAACTCAGTTTTTTTATCAGACTATTTAATTAATTAACTTTTAATGTAACAACTGATAAGTTTGCATTTGAGCCTACTATTTTGCTTTTTATTTTTTGCTTATCTTTTTTTGTTTTCTGTTCCTCTGTTCTTCCTTTTCTGCTTTTAAAAAGTCATTTGGGCTGGGCGCGGTGGCTCACGTCCGTAATCCCAGCACTTTGGGAGGCCGAGGCAGGCGGATCACGAGGTCAAGAGTTCGAGACCAGCCTGACCAGCATAGTGAAACCCCGTTTCTACTAAAAATACAAAAATTAGCTGGGCGTAGTGGCACACACACACCTGTAATCCCAGCTACTTGGGAGGCTGGGGCAGGAGAATCGCTAAAACCTGGGAGGCAGAGGTTGCAGTGAGCCGAGATCGCACCACTGCATTCCAGCCTGGGTGATAGGGTGAGGCTCTGTCTCAAAAAAAAATAAAAAATAAATAATTTGGATGATTCTTTGAATTTAATTTAAATTTTTTAATAAACATTTTTGTGGCATTTTTACATTTTAAGTGTTTTTTTAATAAAACATATATCATTTACTTTTCACAGTCCACTTATAGTTAATACCATACTACTTAAAATCAATTATAGAAATCTTGAAAACATGTAGATTCATTTTAGCTTCCTTTTGCTTATAACAAGTAGTTGTTATATATAATATATAAGTACATCTTAAAGTACTGCAAGAAAATGTTTTAAGTTTGTTTTAAACATTGACATGGTATATAAAGAACCAAAGGAAAAATGTAAAATAAAAAACAACTTGCAGTTTTCCAGGTATTTACTATTTTCTGTGTTCTTTAATGTTTTCTTGGAATCTGAGTTTCTATCTGGTATCACTTCTCTTCAGTCTGCACAATTTACTTTAGTATATTTTATAGTACAGGTTTGCTGTTGTTGAATTTCTGAAAATGTCTTTATTTTGCCCTCATTCTTAAATAACATTTTTACTGGTTATAGAATTCTGGGTTAGCAGGTTCTCCTCCCTTCTTTCATTTTCTTTTTCTTTTTGAAACATTCATCACAAAGGTGTTGTTTCAGTCTTTTGTAGCCACCTTGATTTACGGTGAAAAGTCGGCTATTAATGGGATTTTTGTCACCCTGTACATAATATGTCATTTTCTATTTGCTACTTTCAAGTTTTGTTCTTTATATTTGTCCTTCAACGGTTTTACTATAATGTACCTCAGCATAGACTTTTTTATTTGGTTTTTTTTTCTATTTGGGGTACCTTTAGCACCTTATATCTCCAAATTCCTGTCTTTCAATACTTTTAGAAAAATTTTCACGATTATTTATTTAAATATTAGTTTTCTGATTTGTTTCCTTTCTATTATTTTGGTATTATAATAATATGTATGTTTGACAGTTTTGTATAATCTAGCAAGTCCCTGTGGCTTTATTATTTTCTCTATATTCTTCAACTTAGATGATTTTCATCATCTGTCTGAAAGTCCCCTTAATCTTTCTTTTGTCCTGTCCTTTTTGTTCCTAAGTTAATCCAGTAAATTTTTATTTCAGAATTTTTTTATGGAATTTACATTTTGTTTATTTTCCTTGTTTTTATTTTTTGGTTGATATTTTCTACCACTTCACTTATATTTTTATTTATAAAAGCATCATGTTTTGTTTTATTTCACTGAGAATAGATATAACTAGTAGCTTAAAATTCCTGCCTGTTAGTTTCAATATTTTATTTTCTCTTGAGAAAGTATTCCATTTTCTTTGTTCTTATTTTACATAACTTTGGGTTACATATTAGACAGTCTGAATGCTGAGTCATGGAGGATCTGTATTGTGTGATTTTCTCCAGTGAGTGTTTCCTTTGTTGTATAAGGTAATTTTCTTTCAGATGGGATTGAGTTGCAAACTCTGCTTCTTGGACAGCTCTCTGGTCTCAATTTTAGACCTATGTCTTTAAGTGAGTTGTTTTTAATCTGTTCTGTAAATGCCTGATTCAGGAATTAGTCAGAGATGTGAGAAAACTTTAGGGATTCCCTCTATGACTCTTTCCCTTTGGCTATTCCCCAACTCTCTGCAGCATTTATCGCTTCCCTGCTTCAGTATTCTGGTTCCCCGGGCCGGAAAGACTGTGGGCTTTTGGTACGTGTGTCTTTGCTACCATTATGTGAGAGGTATGGACTGAAATTAGTTCAAGGTTAAAGGTTGTGGAGACTGATACTTCCCTGTCGAGTTTCTGTCTTTCTTCCTCAGGTAGTCTGTGCAGAATCTGTTTCTGCTCAATCTCCAGCACCTTCAGGGAGTTGCTGTTTACAATATGTCCAGATTTTACAGTAGTTTTCTTCAGCATGTTTATCCAGTAAGGTCTTAGATTTTTGTACCTATAAGAGGAATAGGCTCCCTCTTGATGAATTACCATAGTTTTTGAATCTGCTTTGAAGTACCCCTTGAATATATACCATTTCATGGCCTGCTAAATATTAAGTATTTTTGAGGCAAAGGCAATGTCATGTTCATCTTCGTGGCTGTAGCACACAGTAAATATTCAATACGCTTTTGTAGGATTTAGCTGAAATTAAACCACACTGACATAAAAGTATGCAACAGAGAAAGGATCTACCCCACTAGAGGGGAGATGAACAGAGAAAACTTTAAAGATGCTAACTGAGGCATAAAACTCATGCTGTGCTCAATTTAGTAGCATAAAGCTATGTACCAGTCTCATAAGTACGAAACCCTCTCACATGACCAACTTGTAAATTTCAAATCCCTTAGGCGCTGCCCTTTTTATTTAACATGAGCTCATCATGTTTAAACTATACTAGTAGAGAATGAAGCATAGTGTCTCATTTTTTTCAGGAATTCCAGAGCCATTACACATGACAGTAGATCAGAGAGGTTAAAAGTAGCAGAGAAAAGGTGAAGAAGGAAAGAAAGTATGTCTAAGAACACCAACTTTGACAGGAAAATGCCCTCTTCATTAACATATTCCATCTTAATCACTGTGGACGCAAGGGAAACAAAATTTGAGGTCATTATGAAAGGCAGTAGCTTTCTATATCAAGACAGTCAACACACTGTGACAGAGTTTAAATATTCTGCACTCTGGGTTATAGGACTTCATTTTAAATAAAAATGTTATATATGCTGAGATAGTTGAAAACATTTTATTGCTCTTAGTATTGTGATATCCAGACATATATTCTGACTTTCCATTTTCTCTTCACTGGTTAACTTTGTAGAAAAGTCATAGGCCTTGAATATTTTATAAATTAAATTATTGATCTATCAATAATATTTTAATATTTATTTTGTGATCAATGTAATGTTTCTTCATTTTTAAGATGTTAGAAGGTTTTTCCAAAGTCAATCTGGGTTTAACTTTCAGTTTGAAATAAATTAAGGTGAAGTTTTAGTACCAGATTTTAAAAAAGAAAGAAAGAAAGGAAAAAAGAAAAAACTGTAAAGTGCTCTTTTGCCCACAATAATAGTAATCAAAAGGCTAAAATTATCCAGGTATTGAATCTTGATATGTGAGAATAAAAGTGCTTTTTGAGTACAGAAAAACTAAGTATGAAAATATTCCTTACACTTTGGAGAAGATTAAGAGGTGAAGACCAGAAAGTTTGCTCTTAATCTGATGCCCAGAAATAATGGAATATTCTTTTTAAGTATAAAGTTTTATAGACTATTTTATAAAATTGCCACATAGGGCTAACTCTCAACTAAACTTCATTTATAATACTAACTTACGACCAACACAGCTATTTCCTCTTCTCATAGTACCTATGTAACTAAGTAAACATACGGTGCTGTCAATTTGAGTTTCATTATAGAAATAATGCATGCAAGAAGAAAACAGTGTTTGTATTCTCTATGTCTGAGTATTCTGATTAATATAAAGTCTGAATGAATTATTTCACTTGTTGAAAAATTATAACAAAAAGATGTAAATAAACCATTTACTTAACAAATAAGAATAATTATCTGGTAATTGGAGAAGGGTATTTCTGTATTGTTTAGAATTTTCAGAATAATAGTTTTGATTATCTTGAATACAAACAGCAATGTTATATTTTAATATTTTATTGGGGATTATTTCTTGTGAACACTAACTACTACTGGAATTTAATTATTCAGTTTTAAATTAAAAGATGACTTTCCAATTTAAGTTACATAATGACCTTTTCTATGATCTTTAAGAAAAAAAGTCACCATTAAACTTACACTTTAGAAGAAGGTTCACCATAACTATATCAAATCAAAGAGGATTAAACTATTAAAGAAGGAAAATATGAGTATATTATTCCAAATAGTAATCAATCTTTTTGCTTCTCAATAAATAAATAATAAATATTTTCTTGTTTAGAAATATATTTGATCTTGAGAAAATCATTTAAAATGCATCTTAAATTTGTTATACACTGGTTTCATGATATTGTAGTGAAATCTTAAAGACAGATATCAATTTTATTTGATAATATAATGTACTTTATTTAAAATTCTGAAATTAGATTCTATAATACCATTTAGTTCTGCTATACAAAGAGAAGTTGAAATTAATTAATCAGACAAAATATATTTATTGATCTTCCTCTGTGTTCAAATTAACACTTGGCTGGATTGTCTAAGGATTGTTAAAATAATGAAAACATAAATTTTACTTTGCTCTTACGTAGGCTAAAATAATACAAAGCTTGAGCTAAACACTTTTACTAGCATATCGCAGCAATGTGTGAATGTATTATATTTAAGAGATTTCAACTTAGACATTCTGAATATTCACTTCAGTTATGAATGGAAGAGGTAGTTTTATATAGATAAAAACAATAAACTTATTTTAAGTAGCAAATTTATAAATTCACAAATGAACATCACGGTAACTTACTTTTGAATATTGTGTAGAAGAATCTGAAAGGCCTTTATTCTGGCTGAAAGAGCAAAAAAAGTAAAAGGATTAAACAAAAAAATCATACAGTTAAAAATTTCTTTTTCTTTTCTTTTTTTTTTTTTTTTGAGACGGCGTCTTGCTCTGTCGCCCAGGCTGGAGCGCAGTGGCCGGATCTCAGCTCACTGCAAGCTCCGCCTCCCGGGTTTAGGCCATTCTCCTGCCTCAGCCTCCCGAGTAGCTGGGACTACAAGCGCCACCACCTCGCCCGGCTAGATTTTTTTTTTATTTTTTAGTAGAGACGGGGTTTCACCGTGTTAGCCAGGATGGTCTCGATCTCCTGACCTCGTGATCCGCCCGTCTTGGCCTCCCAAAGTGCTGGGATTACAGGCTTGAGCCATCGCGCCCAGCCACAGTTAAAAATTTCACTGAAGACCTATGTACACAAATAAATCTAAAATATCTAAACTCCACAGGGACAAACTTTTCCGGTTGAACAAGTAACAGAAGATGCTTTCATGTTTGAATCCACCTGTTGGTGTTGGGGAAAGGGGAACTACAACTTACAGATCAGGACTGTCTTTGTCCAGAGAAGGAGAAACCAGCCAAACTTTTGATCAACTTTTGTGCTGGAATGTTGAATTTGAGTCTATAACATTGCCCAGCACCAAAAGAATTCTCTTCCTGAAGTAATTGTTTTGTATGATAACTTTGCTGAGTAAGTAGAAGTTGAAAGCAGCACTAGAAATTGGAAAAAGATCTCATGATCTCTGAATCTCACAATTTCCAAGTCTCATGGCCCTGCAGTCCTAAGGTTTTCAGTCCCATGTTCTCATGGTATCAATGTCTATCATTTTCAAACTCTCCACAGTTTGGAGGTCTGGAAGTCTAATGGTGTTTGGTTCCAAGGTCCTATCTTAGGAAGAGATTTGAACTCACCTTCAAAATGTTTGAATCCAGAGGCAAAATAATGAAAGCTGCAACTCATTTTAACCTGTAGTGAGATCAAATAGATCAGCACCTTGTGACTATGTAGAAGGTTGGAAGCTAGGTGGAAAAGCAAAGAGATATTTCTTTAATTTCCTGGTACTTAACTTCTTCTGCCTTGCTAGAAAGACTAAAGTTTCAGCTTCTCTCTGAACTTATTCAAAATCTTATTGAAATAAACTAATTACAATTTTACTGTAGCTTCCTCACAAAGTAAAGACCACGCATTAGTTATTTATTGCTGTACAACAAATTGCCACAAAAACATACTTATAATTGCACAGATTCTGTGATTTAGCTTCTCCCTTTGCTTTACAATTTCCCACAGTTTATAATCAAGGCCCGGGGTCTTGCTGTCTTATCTAGAGGGTCATCTGGGAAGGATCTTTTCTAAGCTTATTCAATGATTGTTGACAACTTAGTTTTTTTTAATGTTGTTGACCTGAGGGGACACAGTTCCTCATTGCCTGTTGGCCAGAGGCCACTCTTAGTTCCTTGTCACATGGGCCTGTCTCACATGATGGCTTGCTTCATCAAAGTGTGCAAGACAAGAAGGTAATAGGGAGAGTCAGCTATCAAGATGGAAGTCACACTCCTTTGTCAGCTAATCATGGAAGTGTTATCACCTTCACATACTCTGTTGATTAGAAGCAAGTCTCTAAGTCTAGCTCACACTCAAAGGGAGGCCATTACAGAAGGTCAGAGATGCCAAAAATTAGAGTTAATTAGGGGCCATCTCAGAAGTCTACTTAGCATGGCCCTCTGTTGTTCTTTCAAACGCACTTCTCAGAATTCAATAAAAATACAAAAACTGCAAAAATTAGAAAAATGTCAATGGAAACAGAGACAGATAATCAAGATGTTGAAAATATCAGCGAAGGGATTTAAACTAACTGTGATCAATATGTTAATGGAACTACAGGAAAATAATCAAGTAAAGTAAAGGGAAATTCCAGGAAGGATTTAGAAAACAAACAAAACAGAGCAAACATAATCAACAATATTAATATCTGATTGAACACAGGCAATAAAAAATCAATAAATTTAAGAGCAGGATAGGATAATTATTTAATTATTTCTAAACAGACATGCTAAAAACTAAATATAAAACAAAAAAGCATGAGCATGACCTCTGCCAAATGGGAGTAGGAATTTACATAAATGTAAAATGATTCCCAGTGTGTCACTAATCATGTCAACTGAAGCAACAAGTGCTTCTTTGTGGACCTTCTTTTTGTTAATCTCTTCTAATGGGGGAGCAAGTGAATATGGGTCTAAATCTTTGATATTTATAATCGTAGATATTTGGAGTATCAAAAGCACAAATGTTAACCGCCTGTATTATCTGAATGGGAATCTCTCCAGGCATTATCCGCTATTCTTCTTGCCTACTCTCTTCTGCTCTGGTGTCGTATTCCTGGCTTTTGCAATGTATTAAAATTGGATTTTTGGAGGCAAAGCACGATGACTGAAAAGAAGCTGCCACTGATCATCTCTTCTCCTAGGATCACCAAACCGAACACAAAAGTAGTACCTTAAAAGAACCAAAAATTAGGTTTTGAACAGATATTTAAAAAGAGACACTGCAAAGAATAGGAAAGATGTTCTTGAATTGCTTTCACCACTCCTCCCCCATTCCCTGGCACTGGCTGCCTGGCATGGAAAAGCTGTACACTTGGGGGAAGGAGAATGCAATGATTGTGGGACTTTGCTTTGGAATTCAGTACTGCCCTGTCACAGCAGAAAACAACACCAAGCACGACTCAGCCAGTGCCCACAGAAGGAACACTTAGACTAGCCCTAGTCAGAGGAGAATCGTCTATCCCACCAGTTGGAAACTGAGTTTTGATAACCCTCACCACCATGGGCAAAAGGGCTCTGAGGTCTTAAATAAACATGAAAGGCAGTCAAGACCATAATAATTGCAATTCCTGGACAAGTCCTGCTGCTGTTCTGGGCTCAGAGTCAGTAGACTTGTGGGGCATGCAACCTACTGAGATGTCACCTGGAGTAAACAAGAGAGGGTTTGCACCATCCTTCCCCCAACTCCAGGCAGTTGAGCTTACAGCTCTGGGAAAGACACCTCCCATCCACTTGAGGAAAGGAGAAGAAAGAGTAAAGAGGACTTTGTCTTACAACTTAAATACCAGCTCAGCCACAACAGGATAGGGCACCAGGCAGAGTTCTGAGGTCCTCATTCCAGGCCTTAGCTCCTGGACAACATTTCTCGACATACCCTGGGTGAAAAGAGAACCTGCCTGTTTGAAGAGAAGAACCCAGTCCTGGCACAGTTTATCACCTGCTGACTAAAGAGCCCTGAGGCCCTGAATAAACAATAGTGGTACCCGGGAAGTACTCACCGTGGATCTTGGGTGAGACTGAGAGAAATATTGGCTTCAGGTACGACTCAGCACTTCTGCTTGAGAAAAAGAGAGAGAAGAATAAAGGGATAAAGAGGACATTGTCTTGCAGCTTGGGTACCAGACTGGCCACAGTGGGGTAGAGCACCAACTGGGCTCGTAGCATCTCTGATTTTAGGCTTTGGCTCTTGAATGACACTTCCGGACTTACCCTGCACCAGTGGGGAGCCAACGGCCCTAAAGAGAGAGTCCCAGACCTGTCAGCATTCACCAGAATCTGACTTGGGCATTGAATGAACATTAGCAATATCCAGGTAGTACTTGCTGTGGGTCTGGGGCATTGGTGGCCACAGGGAGACACTTCTCTGCTTGTGTAAAGAGGAGGAAATAATGGGGAGGATTTTGTCTTCCAGCTTGGGTGCCAGCTCAGCTGCAGTAGAATAGGGTACCAGGTAGATTCCTAAAGTTTTTGCCATCATGCCCCACCTAGGAGATAGCATCTCAGGATCCACCGGGGACTGGGGGCATCCTTGCCACCCTGAAGGGAAAGACAAGCCTGGCTGAATTTGCCACTTGCTAATTGTAGAGGCCTAGCCCTTCAGCAAATGGAGGCAGTGGCAATGCAGTTGTTAAAGCAAGCTTTTGGTGAAACACAGTGCTGTGCTGGCTTCTGGTGGTGGCCACAGGAGTCATGTGTTGTGCCATCCCAAGCTCCAGATGGCTCAGCACAGAGAGAGAGAGAGAGAGAGAGATCCATTTATTTGGAAGAAAGAAAGGGAAGAGAGCAAGAGGCTCTGTGTAGTAATATAGATAATTCTTCCAGATACTATCTAATAAGGCTATCAAGGTAGTATCTCAATGAGCCTGAAAGATCCACAGTGTTGCTGGACTTTAGATGTTCCCTAATGCAAACAAGATGGCAGTCATCAAAAACTTAGATGACAATACCCAAGTCCCTTTGAATACCTGGAAGGCCTTCCCCTAAAAAGAAAGGTACAAACAAACCTAGACTGTGAAACCTACAAGAGCTACATAACTCTTCAATTGCCCAGACACTGACAAACATCAACAGGCAGCAAGACCATCCAGGAAAACATGACCTAAGCAAAGTCAATAAGGCACCAGTAACTAACCCTATAGAGCATAGAATATGTGATCTTTCAGATAGAAAAATCAAACTACCTGGTTTGAATTCAGAATTCTATCAGATAAATTTAACCGAGAGATTAAAATAATTTAAAAAGAATTAAGGAGAAATTCTGGAGTTGAAAAATTCAACTGACATACCGAAGAATGCATCAGGATCTTTTAACAGCAGAATAGGTCAAGCAAAAGAAAGAATTGGTGAACTTGAAGACAGGCTATTTGAAAATACACAGTCAGATGAGACAAAAGAAAATAAATTTTCTAAATCTTCAAAGTGTGCTTCACTCTTTTTTACTTATATAAAAGTAAAAATTTATATAAAATTTAAAAATAGTGAAGCACACCTAGAAGGTTTAGAAAATAGCCTAAAAAAGGCAAACCTAAAAGTTATTTGCCTTAGAGAGGAGGTAAAGAAAGAGATGAGGTAGAAAGTTTATTCAAAGAAATGCTTTTTGAAACCTAGAGAAAGATATCAATATTCAAGTACAAGAAGGTTATAGAACACCAGACAGATTTAACCCACATAAGACTACTTCAATACATTTAATAATCATACTCCCCAAGGTCAAGGAAAAGAAAGGATCCTAAAAGCAGCAAGAGAAAAGAAACAAAAAACATACAATGGAACTCAAATATGTGTGGCAGTAGACTTTTCAGTAGAAACCTTAAAGGTCAGGAGAGAGTGCCACGATATATCTAAAAGTGCTGAAGGCAAAAATCTGTACCCTTGAATAGTATATCTAGTGAAAATATTCTTCAAACATGAAGGAGAAAGAAAGACTTTCTCAGACAAACAAAAGCCAAGAGATTTCATCAACACCAGACCTGTCTTATAAGAAATGCTAAAGGAAGTTAGAAAAGAATGTTAATGAGCAATAAGAAATCAACTGAAGGTGCAAAACTCACTGGTAATAGTAAATACACAGAAAAACACATAATATTAAAACACTGTAATTGTGATATATAAACCATTCATATCTTGAGTGGAAAGACCAAAAGATGAACCAGTAAAAAATAACTACAAAACCTCTCAAAACATAAACAGTGCAATAAGATATAAATAGAAACAACCAACAGTTTAAAAGTGAGGGAATGAAGATAAAATGTAGTGTTTATTATTATCTTTCTCTTTGCTTGTTAGTTTGTTTATGCAATAAATGTTGTCATCACTTTAAAACAATGGGTTTTAAGATAGTATTTGCAAATTTCATAGTAACTGCAAATTTTAAAAAATCCTACAAAAGATACACAATAAACAAAAGGCAAGAAATGAAAATACACCACCAGAGAAAATATTCTTTACTAAAAGGAAGAGAAGAAGGGAGAGAGAACAAAACAACCAGAAATCAAATAACAAAATGATAGGAGTAATCCTTACTTATCAATAATATTACTGAGTGTAAATTGATTAAACTGTCCAATTAAAACACAGAGTGGCTGAGTCAATAAGAAAACAAGGCCTTTCTTTCTGTTACCCAAAAAGAAACACACTTCACCTATAGAGACACACAGAGACAGAAAATAAAGGGTTGGAAAACATTCCATGCAAATGGAAATTTTAAAAAAGCAAGAGAATCTATACTGATATCAGACAAAATAGATTTCAAGACAAAAACTATAAAAAGAGACAAAGAAGGTCATTATATACTAATAAAGGGTTGAATTCAGCAAGAAGATATAACAACTTTAAAGATATATGGAACCACCACTGGAGCACCCAGGCATATAAAGCAGATATTATTAGAGCTAAGAAGAGAGATAGATCCCAATACAATAATAACTGGAGACATCAACACCTCACTTTCACCACTGGACAAATTACATAGACATAAATTCAATAAATGTTGGATGTAAGCTGCACTATAGAACAAAAAGACTTAATATTTATCTACAGAACATTTTATCGAATTACAGAAGAATGCATATTCTTCTCACCATGTAGATTCTCAAGCATAGATCATATGTTAGGTTGCAAAACAAGTTTTAAAAAATTCAAAAAAAATCAAATTATTTCAAGTATCTTCTCTGACCACAATGGAATAAAATTACAAATCAATAACAAGAAAAATCTTGGAAACTATACAAACACTTCAAAACTAAACAATATGTTTCCAAATAACCAGTGGGTTAATGAAGAAATTAAGAAGGGATTGAAAATGTTCATGAAGCAAATGCTAATGGAACATAACATACAAAAACCTGTGGGACACAGGGAAAGTTGTACTAAGAAGGAAAGTTCATGGCAATAAGTGTCTACATTGAAAAAGTAGAAAAATTTCAAATCAACAACCTAATGATGCATTTTAAAGAATTAGAAAAGCAAGAATAAAGTATACCCAAAATCAGTAGGAGAAAAAAATAAAAGAAATAATAAAATTTTATTTATCAGTAATAAATGAAATTTAAATGAAGAAACAACACAAAAGATCAACAGAATGAAAAATTTCATTTTTAAAATGATAAACAAATCTACAAACCTTTAGCCAGACTAAGAAAATAAGAGAGAAGATCCAAATAAATAAGATCAGAGATGAAAAAGGAGACAATATGACTGATAATGCACTAATTCAAATGATCCTTAGAGATAACTAGGAACAACCATATGCCAGTAAACTGGAAAATATAGAAGATGTTAATACATTTCTAGACACATACAGCCCAGCTAGATTGAACCATGAAGAAATCCAAAATTTAAACACACTAGTAACAAGTAATGAAACTGGAACTGTAAAGAAACATCTGCCAGCAAAGAAAAACCCGGAACCCCATGACTTTACTGGTAATTTTTACAAACATTTTAAGAAGAACTAATACTAATGTTACTGAAACTATTCTCCCCACCCCCCAAAACAAGTGGAGCAGAAAATACTTCCAAACTCATTCTATGAAGCCAGTATTATCATGATACCAAAAGCATACAAAACATTAAAAAATAAAAAATAAACAAACTACTGGCTAATATCCCTGAAGAATATTGATGCAAAAATCCTCCACAAATTTCTAGCAAGCCACATTCAACAACACATTACATTAACCATAATTATTACCAAGCAGAATTTATCTAGGGATGCAAGGATACTTTAATATATGCAAAACAATCAATGTTATGCATCATATCAATGGAATGAAGGACAAAAACCATATGATCATTTCAGTTGATGCTGAAAACCTAATTAATGAAATTCAACATCCCATCATAGAAAAACACCATTAAAAAAACTGGGTATAGAAGGAACATACCTAAACACAATAAAAGCCATATATGACAGACCCATATCTTGTATCATAGTAAATTGGAAAATACTGAAAGCCTTCCCTTTAAGATCTGGAATAAGAGAAGAATGCCCACTTTTACCAATGTTATTCAACATAGTACCAGAAGTCCTAGCTAGAGTAATCAGACAAGAAATAAAGGGCATCCAAATAGAAAGAAAATAAGTCATAATATTACTCTTTCCAGATTAGATAATCTGATATTTGGAAAATCCTAAAGACTCCACCAAAAAAATGTTAGAACTCTAAAATAAAGCAAATACAGTAAAATTGCAGGATACAAAATCAACATACAAAAATCGGTAGCATTTCCATATGCCAACAGCAAACAATCTGAAAAAGAAATTAAGGATTATGGGAGTCTGAGACCAGCAGATCATCTGAGGCCAGGAGTTCAAGATCAGCCGGTCAACCCCATCTCTACCAACAATACAAAAAAAAAAAAAAAATTAGCTGGACATGGTGGTGCATGCCTGTAATCACAGCTACTCAGGAGACTGAGTCAGGAGAATGCCTGGAACCCAGGAGGTAGAGGTTGCAGTGAGCCGAGATGGCTCCACTACACTCCTACACTCTGCACTCCAGCCTGGGCAACAGAGTGAGATTCCGTCTCAAAAAAAAAAAAAAAAATCAAGGAAAAATCCCATTTGAAATGGCTAGAAATAAAATAAAATACCTAATAAGTAACCAAGTAAGTGTAAGATGTCTACAGTAAAAGCTGTGAAACACTGATGAAAGAAACTGAAGAAAACACAAAGAAATGCAAAGATATCCCATGTTTGTGGATTAGAATAATCAATATAATTAAAGTATCTATACTAACCAAAGCAACCTACAGATTCAATGCAATTTCTATTAAAACAAGTATTCTTCACAGAAATTGAAATTTTAAAAAATTCTAAAATTTATATGGAACCAGAACAGGTCTAGAATAGCTCAAAGCTATGAGCAAGAAGAACAAAACTGGAGGAATTACATTACCTGACTTCAAATTATAGTACAGAGTTATTGTAATAAAAAAATCATGGTACTGCAATAAAAGCAGGCACATAGACCAATGGAATACAATAGAATCCAGAAATAAATTCATACATCTACAGTGAATTCATTTTTGACAGGGGTGCCAGGAACATATTTTGGGGGAAAGGACAGCCTTTTAATAAATGATGCCGGGAAAACTGGATGTCCATAGGCAGAAGAATGAAACTACACAACCAATTGGTAAAAATCAAATCAAAATGGACTGAAGACTTAAATTTAAGACCTCTAACTGTAAAATGAATTAAAGAAAACTCCGGGGAAACTCTCCAAGACGTTGGACTGGGTGAAGATTTATTGAGTAATATCTCATGAACACAGACAAGAAAAGCAAAAATGAACAAATGGGATCACATCAAGTTAAAAAGTTTTGGCACAGCAAAGGAAACAATGGGGTGAAGACACAACCCAAATAATGGAAGAAAATATTTGCACACTATCCATTTGATGAGGTATTAAAACCCAGAATATATAAGGAGCTCGAACAACTCTGTAGGAACAAATCTAACAATATGACTTAAAAATGGGCAAAAGATCTGAGTAGACATTTCTCAAAAGAAGACATAGATGGCAAATAGGTACATGATAAGGTGCTCAATATAACTGATTGACTGAGAAATGCAAATCAAAACTATAATGAGATATCATCTTACCCCAATTAAAATAGCTTTTATTTAAGAGAATGTTAATAATGAACGCTGGCTGGCATGTGAAGTAAAGGAACATTCGTACACTATTGGTGGGAATATAAATTATTACAATCACTACGGGGAATAATTTGAAGGTTCCTGCAAAAACTAAAAATAGAACTATCAGATAACCAAGTAATCTCACTGCTAAGTATATGCCCTCCAAAAAGAAAATCAGTGTATCGAAGAGATTTCTGCACTCCCACGTTTATTGCAGCATGCTTTGCAATAGCCAAGAATTAGAAGCAATGTAAGTTTCCAACAACAGATAAACGAATAAAGAAATATAGTACATGTACACAATATAAAATGTGTAAAATGTACATGCAAAATGTACACAATGGAGTACTATTTAGTCATAAAAGATGATATCCTATCATTTGTAACTGCATGGGTGGTACTAGAGTTCATTTGGTTAAGTGAAATAAGCCAGGCACAGAAAGACAAGCGTCACATATTCTTACTTATTTGTGAGATCTAAAAATTAAAATAATTGAACTTACAGAGATAGAAAGTAGAATGATGTTTACCAGAGGTTACAAGGGGTGGTGAAGGTTGAGGAAAGTGGAAATGGTTAATGGGTACAAAAAAATAGAATGAGTAAGATCTAATATTTGATAGAACAACAGGATGACTACAGTCAACAATTTATGATACAAGTAAAAATAGCTAAAAGAGTAGAATTGACTGATCTGTAACACAAAGAGAGGATAAATGCTTGAGGTGATGGATACCCCATTTACCCTCATGTGATTATTAGGCATTGTATGCTTGTATCATAATATCTCATATTTGATATTCCATAAATATATATATCTACTATGTAGCCATTAAAAATAAAAATAAATTGGATTTTTGGGTCTCTGCCTGGCTTCTTTGGAGTGACACCTCAGTTGAATGGTACATGTTCTTTTCATCTATACTGTGTTCGATCGCTCGGATCACCCATTCCATACGCTGTGGCTAGTCCTTGGCTCCTATATATCTAAAACAAGAGAGTGGTTCTTAATATTGTTTTCATTGTATAGTTTTCCTAGATGAATGAGAAATACTATCTTGGTGATTAATTTTAAACTAGACATAAGGATAAGTTTTGGCAGTATTGGCAGGATGCTGCAGAAACTAAGCAAGAACCTTAAGCATATATTCCATCTAGCCTGCCTCCTCTGGATAATTTTGACGTGTTTAGTTTTTAGGGAGTGAGAAAAGGATAATATTAGATTTTTACCATGATCTTTAACTACTTATTTAATCTAATATTTGTTTTTAACTTTCTATATACCAGGCAGTTTCTTAAGCACTGAGAATTAAATGGAGAACATGACATACAGGCATCCTTGAGTGTTGAGACTTTATGGATCAATCCTGTTTCCAAGTAGAGGAAAACTCAAGATTTTGAGTTTTCTTTGCCTCTTTACCAATCCTCCCCAGAGAAGGTTAAATGTTTTATTGGATGGAGAATATAGGATTGAGTATTAGGCATGCATGACTTCACCCCTGTGGAAGTACTCAGATTTGGAATCTTTCTGCTTACAGGAAGCTAAAAGGGGCTTTTTCCACAGATCAAAGGAGGCCAATGTTAGTCCAACTGTGACAACTAGTAAAGTGAGTATTAGATATCTAACTCAGTGATGAACATTATCATGATTATTTAGTCATATATCTTTAGTCCAGACTTTTTCTTCTTTTAATAAGTCAATAATAAAACTAACATCTTAAAGTCTCTATGTGTTCAATTCCTGTGTCTATCTACCTTTCTCAGACAAGGAAGAATTTATTTATTAACCTCTAAAATCTCAATAGTGGGGTTAGACCCAAGTATATCCAGTATAATGAGGGCTAAGATAAGCATAATAAAGAATAATAGCGCCGGACGCGGTGGGTCACGACTGAAATCCCAGCACTTTGAAAGGCCAAGGCGGGCGGATCATGAGGTCAGGAGATCAAGACCACCCTGGCTAATGCGGTGAAACCCCATCTCTACTGGAAAAAAAAAAAAAAAAAAAAAAAAAAAAGAATAATAGCACAGAGAAGCGTTACCTCATCCAGACTTGGAAGAGTGGAGCTGTCAGAAAATGATTTTTTAAATGTGTACTCAGAACATCTTCTGTTCTCTTTAGCTAGTGCCGTGTGAAAAGCAAAAGCCAGTAGATTGTGAAATTTATTGGGACTGTGTTAGTTATGGAATCAGGCCACTGAAAATAATTTTAAAGTTTGGATCAATATATGTAATTACATCTAAATTAAGAGTTATCAGTTATTCAATAAGTTGTTACTAAATGTATATCATGTGAAGTAAAATTTCTTTGAATAAGTAAGCTATACTCCCAAATGAGGGCCTTCCTTTACATTTACTGTTTCTTCTTCTTAGAATAACATATCCCTGGATATTCATATGACTTGTTCCCTCCTGGGTTTTAGGCTTTTTCTGATCCAGTCTGATTAATATTATTAGGTTGGTGCAAAAATAATTGCAGTTTTTGCCATCACTTCTCACACCAGTACTCTCTCCTCCCCACTTCTCTGCTTTATTTTTTCTTGGAGCTATTATCACCATGTGACAGAAAATAGTCTGCTCAAAACATTTCAAAGTCTCCCCTCTTTCCCACAGAAGAATCCCAAGCTCTCAAGAAGTCCTTCAGAGCCCTCATGATAGGCTCCAGCTCCATTTCATCTCTAATTCCATCTCTTTCCCTTATTCCAGAGTGATTTTAATCTAGGAAAGATAAGAAGAGGTTTGGAAAGAGTTTTGTGCCATGACTTAGGCTTAAAAGAATCTCTCTGACCACTGGGTTGAGAACAGATTGGTAATGGGTGGAAGAACTGTGGCCAAGATTGGAGCTGGGAAACCAGTTACAAGGCTACAGATTTAATCCAGGTGAGAGATGATGATGCTTTGGAACTGGGTGGTATCAGCACCTGGGAAGTGAAGAAAAAGAGTCAGTTCTGGACATATTTTGAAAATAGTATCAACAGGATTTGCTGAGATTGAATTTGGGACTTGATAGGACAAGAAGAGCCATCACTGATTCTAGTGGTCCTGTCTCAGTAACCAGAAAAATGGCATCACACTTACCAAAAGGAGAAGATTGTAGAATGTAGGGTTGGGACTGAGATACAGGAGTACAGTTTGGGACGTGTTGCATTTGAGTTACCTATTTGATATTAACGTGAAGGTCCTGAAGAGGGAGTTGGAAATAGAAGATTACAGTTTGAGAGAAAAGTGGGCAGGAGGTCTAAATTTGGAGTGTTTGGCATAGTTAGTATTTAAATTTTTAGACTGAATAAGATCACAAAGAGGGAGTGTGAATAAAGAAAAGATTAATGGACTCATCCTTGGGGCACTTTGATGGTTGGAGGTCAAAGGGATGAAAAATAGCTGGAAAAGGGCAAAGGAGAATTCAGTGACATGGAGGGGAAAATGCTAATTTTGGTGTCCTAGAAACCAAGAGAGAAGCGTTTCAATGAATAAGAACTGATTAAGAGTGTCAAATACTCCTGATAGGTCAAGTAAGATACATTAGCTAGAATACATTGCCTAGATCACTAGAAATATGTTTGAGAAAATGTTAGGAGGATAAATTAAACTCCTATCTTTTAGCCATATGAAAAGGCAGGGAGAAAAGCATAGGTCAATTTTCAGTGGACAGAAAACTTAGCATCCCAAATAGATAAACAATCATACACACGTAAATATGCACTCATACTTTCTTTTTATATGATGATTACTGTTGATAGATACCTGGCTCTCTTTCTGGCCCACAGTAAAATTGAAGGTGATATATCTGTGGACACAATTCGGGGTATTTCATAGAATCTATCATGAGGAGGGACATGGGGTGGCAAAAAGTTGTTTTGTATTTTACCTACACAAAACTTTCATCAGATAATTTCCAAGTTATTATCTACTCATTGCTGCGTTACATTGTCCCACCCTGGATACCATTGTAGAATTATAGGATATTTTATCATATGGTTTATTTTTATTCCATTGATAAGTGCATCTCATGAAGACATTTTGTAGTTCTCAGAATGACTTATGTGAGAACTCCTAAATAAAAATATTGATAAGGTAATGTCCTTGGACTAAAAGTTCTATTGAGTTTCTTTTTTGATTAGCTTAACCACTGATAACCACTTGTGAGCACACTTTCTCACACTCTATTAATTCTATTATGTTATTCTATTAATGATTCTATTAATGTTACTCTAATACGGTATTAACTTAGAATTTTTTTTCCAACCCACTACTTTCTAAGATATTTTTATAGTAGTTATTAAAAATTGCTGCCTATTTATTTATTTACTGTGAACCCAATTTATTATTAACTTTGCTACATTTAACAAGACATTATTACACCTGTTTGATGTATAAAATATGAACCTAGAATCAAGCACGGGTGTAACTTGTCTAAACATTTGTATTGTCATTGAATTTTGGAAATTTAAATAATTTTAATAAGTCCTTTTTTTTCCCTTTGTCATTCTGCTTCTTTCAAGAACCATCAGATAACTCTATCCTTAAGCATCTCTTCCTGGCAATAACTATATGTTTTCCAATTTGGCTTAGTTATCAAGATTTTGATAGTATTGGATATTTCCCAAATATAGAAAATACTCTCTCTGTTTTCTTGGTGAGAATTAGCTCTTCCCAACGGTATTTTACTGTGTTGTATGAAAGGAGAGAAAGCTAAGGCTAGCAGTAGCACTCCCCTTGACAAGAATGGAAGAGGCCCTCGGGCCTGACAACACACAAGATTATTAAGGCATTGACACCTGCTTCCAAGGACGTTTTATTAAGTACCTTCTAGTGCATTTGTTTGTATTCTTTAATTATTGTGTCTATTGTGGATCCCTAACTAGGCTTTAAACTCTTGAGAATCAGTATCATAAAACAAAATAGTAAAACAACAGCAACAAGGATTAATTTTTCAAACATACAGGGAATTTCATACCTCACAAGAATATTGTCACCTTGAGAGTGTCTTACATTTATTTCAATGACAGAGCTTTAAAAAAAAGTCTTTGTAACTATTTTTGGAATTGTCTGTACTGCTATTTGGAGTAAAATGAGTAAATCTTTTATTTATGAGCTATATTTTTTTCTGAAATACACCCCTAAAATATTATCTAAGTGAATTCCCTTTTGCACATCTCATTGACCTCTGGAAGACATTTGAGAGTCTCCTTAAAACAAATGTATCCTCAAATAATATTTTTGCTAAAGTTGAACCTAAATCTGCTGGAATCTGTAAAACTATCAATTTGGAGAAAACCAAAGGGACAGAGAAACATGTCAAATATGGCCATGGAAATGCAATCTATAAAATCAAGGCTAAAAAAAAAAATCTCAGAATAAAAAAATCTAAATTTTTCAAAAAATAATCTCTTGTTCTAACTTCTCTGGCCATTGTCTTTCATAAAGTTGCTTTACTGTAAGTGTGAAGATTTATCAGAGTATAAGCCAAGTGCAAAAAGTTAATTAAATTAGATAATTGTAAAGAGCTCAATTACGTTCAGCTGGCAAGTGGTATTATTTAATTCAGACCCCTTTGTTGTCATTCACTTCAAGTCTGTCTATACCAGGGTCTCCTCCTGTGCTCCATCTTTGCTGCATTGAACTGAATTGGCTTTGTGGTCTTAGTCCCAGGGGCATATTGAGTTCACTTCCTCCATCTGTTTTCTTGTTCTTTTGCAGGGCTGTAGATAACAGCTGACTCTTCTTAAGTTTACTAATTATACTTCTTTGGTATCATAGATTGCTCTCCTTGACTTAACTTTTTGGTTTTCCACTTTACAAACTTCCTTCTTTTTTTTTTCTTTATTATTATTATTATTATTATTATTATTATTATACTTTAAGTTCTAGGGTACATGTGTATAACATGCAGGTTTGTTACATATGTATACTTGTGCCATGTTGGTGTGCTGAACCCATCAACTCGTCATTTACATCAGGTATAACTACCAGTGCAATCCCTCCCCACTCCCCCCTCCCCGTGATAGGCCCCGGTGTGTGATGTTCCCCTTCCTGAGTCCAAGTGATCTCATTGTTCAGTTCTCACCTATGAGTGAGAACATGCGGTGTTTGGTTTTCTGTTCTTGTGATAGTTTGCTGAGAATAATGGTTTCCAGCTCCATCCATGTCCCTACGAAGGACACAAACTCATCCTTTTTTATGGCTGCATAGTATTCCATGGTGTATATGTGCCACATTTTCTTAATCCAGTCTGTCACTGATGGACATTTGGGTAGATTCCAAGTCTTTGCTATTGTGAATAGTGCTGCAATAAACATCCCTGTCTTGTGCCAGTTTTCAAAGGGAATTTTTCCAGTTTTTGCCCATTCAGTATGATATTGGCTGTGGGTTTGTCATAAATAGCTCTTATTATTTTGAGATATGTTCCATCAATACCAAATTTATTGAGCGCTTTTAGCATGAAGGTCTGTTGAATTTTGTCAAAGGCCTTTTCTGCATCTATTGAGATAACCATGTGGTTTTTGTCTTTGGTTCTGTTTATATGCTGGATTACGTTTATTGATTTGCATATGTTGAACCAGCCTTGCATCCCAGGGATGAAGCCCACTTGATCATGGTGGATAAGCTTTTTGATGTGCTGCTGGATTCAGTTTGCCAGTATTTTATTGAGGATTTTTGCATTGATGTTCATCAGGGATATTGGTCTAAAATTCTTTTTTTTTTTTGTGTCTCTGCCAGGCTTTGGTATCAGGATGATGTTGGCCTCATAAAATGAGTTAGGGAGGATTCCCTCTTTTTCTATTGATTGGAATAGTTTCTGAAGGAATGGTACCAGCTCCTCCTTGTACCTCTGGTAGAATTCAGCTGTGAATCCATCTGGTCCTGGACTGTTTTTGGTTGGTAGGCTATTAATTATTGCCTCAATTTCAGAGCCTGCTATTGATCTATTCAGGGATTCAGCTTCTTCCTGGTTTAGTCTTGGGAGAGTGTAAGTGTCCAGGAAATTATCCATTTCTTCTAGATTTTCTAGTTGATTTGCGTAGAGGTGTTTATAGTATTCTCTGATGGTAGTTTGTATTTCTGTGGGGTCGGTGGTGATATCCCCTTTATCATTTTTTATTGCGTCTATTTGATTCTTCTCTCTTTTCTTCTTTATTAGTCTTGCTAGCTGTCTATCAATTTTGTTGATCTTTTCAAAAAACCAACTCCTGGATTCATTGATTTTTTGGAGGGTTTTTTGTGTCTCTATCTCCTTCAGTTCTGCTCTGATCTTAGTTATTTCTTGCCTTCTGCTAGCTTTTGAATGTGTTTGCTCTTGCTTCTCTAGTTCTTTTAATTGTGATGTTAGAGTATCAATTTTAGATCTTTCCAGCTTTCTCTTGTGGGCATTTAGTGCTATAAATTTCCCTCTACACACTGCTTTAAATGTGTCCCAGAGATTCTGGTATGTTGTATCTTTGTTCTCATTGGTTTCAAAGAACATCTTTATTTCTGCCTTCATTTCGTTATGTACCCAGTAGTCATTCAGGAGCAGGTTGTTCAGTTTCCATGTAGTTGAGCGGTTTTGATTGAGTTTCTTAGTCCTGAGTTCTAGTTTGATTTCACTGTGGTCTGAGAGACAGTTTGTTATAATTTCTGTTCTTCTACATTTGCTGATGAGTGCTTTACTTCCAATTATGTGGTCAATTTTGGAATAAGTGTGATGTGGTGCTGAGAAGAATGTATATTCTGTTGACTTGGGGTGGAGAGTTCTATAGATGTCTATTAGGTCTGCTTGCTGCAGAGATGAGTTCAATTCCTGGATATCCTTGTTAACTTTCTGTCTCGTTGATCTGTCTAATGTTGACAGTGGAGTGTTGAAGTCTCCCATTATTATTGTATGGGAGTCTAAGTCTCTTTGTAAGTCTCTAAGGACTTGCTTTATGAATCTGGGTGCTCCTGTATTGGGGGCATATATATTTAGGATAGTTAGCTCTTCCTGTTGAATCGATCCCTTTACCATTATGTAATGGCCTTCTTTGTCTCTTTTGATCTTTGATGGTTTAAAGTCTGTTTTATCAGAGACTAGGATTGCAACCCCTGCTTTTTTTTGTTCTCCATTTGCTTGGTAGATCTTCCTCCATCCCTTTATTTTGAGCCTATGTATGTCTCTGCATGTGAGATGGGTCTCCTGAATACAGCAAACTGATGGGTCCTGACTCTTTATCCAGTTTGCCAGTCTGTGTCTTTTAATTGGAGCATTTAGTCCATTAACATTTAAGGTTAATATTGTTATGTGTGAACTTGATCCTGCCATTATGATATTAACTGGTTATTTTGCTTGTTAGTTGATGCAGTTTCTTCCTAGCCTTGATGGTCTTTACATTTTGGCATGTTTTTGCAATGACTGGTACCTGTTGTTCCTTTCCATGTTTAGTGCTTCCTTTAGGGTCTCTTGTAAGGCAGGCCTGGTGGTGACAAAATCTTTAAGCATTTGCTTATCTGTAAAGGATTTTATTTCTCCTTCACTTATGAAACTTAGTTTGGCTGGATATGAAATTCTGGGTTTAAAATTCTTTTCTTTAAGAATGTTGAATATTGGCCCCTACACTCTTCTGGCTTGTAGAGTTTCTGCTAAGAGATCTGCTATTAGTCTGATGGACTTCCCTTTGTGGGTAACCTGACCTTTCTCTCTGGCTGCCCTTAAGATTTTTTCCTTCATTTCAACTTTGGTGAATCTGGCAATTATGTGTCTTGGAGTTGCTCTTCTCGAGGAGTATCACTGTGGCGTTCTCTGTATTTCCTGAATTTGAATATTGGTCTGCCCTACTAGGTTGGGGAAGTTCTCCTGGATGATATCCTGAAGAGTATTTTCCAACTTGGTTCCATTTTCCCCCTCACTTTCAGGCACCCCAATCAGATGTAGAATTGGTCTTTTTACATAATCCCATACTTCTTGCAGGCTTTGTTCATTTCTTTTTTTCTTTTTTCTTTAGATTTCTCTTCTCGCTTCATTTCATTCATTTGATCCTCAATCGCTGATACTCTTTCTTCCAGTTGATCGAGTCGGTTACTGAAGCTTGTGCATTTGTCGCATATTTCTCATGTCATGGTTTTCATCTCTGTCATTTTGTTTATGACCTTCTCTGCAGTAATTATTCTAGCTATCAATTCTTCCACTCTTTTTTCAAGATTTTTAGTTTCTTTGCGCTGGGTACATAATTCCTCCTTTAGCTCTGAGAAGTTTGATGGACTGAAGCCTTCTTCTCTCATCAAAGTCATTCTCCATCCAGCTTTGATCCGTTGCTGGCGATGAGCTGCGCTCCTTTGCAGGGGGAGATGCGCTCTTATTTTTTGAATTTCCAGCTTTTCTGCCCTGCTTTTTCCCCATCTTTGTGGTTTTATTTGCCTCTGGTCTTTGATGATGGTGATGTACTGATGGGGTTTTGGTGTAGGTGTCCTTCCTGTTTGATAGTTTTCCTTCTAACAGTCAGGACCCTCAGCTGTAGGTCTGTTGGAGATTGCTTGAGGTCCACTCCAGACCCTGTTTGCCTGGGTATCAGCAGCAGAGGCTGCAGAAGATAGAATATTGCTGAACAGCAAGTGTACCTGTCTGATTCTTGCTTTGGAAGCTTCCTCTCAGGGGTGTACTCCACTGTGGGAGGTGTGGGGTGTCAGTCTGCCCCTAGTGGGGGATGTCTCCCAGTTAGGCTACTCAGGGGTCAGGGACCCACTTGAGCAGGCAGTCTGTCCCTTCTCAGATCTCAACCTCCATGTTGGGAGATCCACTGCTCTCTTCAAAGCTGTCAGACAGAGTCGTTTGCATCTGCAGAGGTTTCTGCTGCTTTTGTTGTTGTTGTTGTTTAGCTGTGCCCTGTCCCCAGAGGTGGAATCTACAGAGACGGGCAGGCTTCCTTGAGCTGCTGTGAGCTCCACCCAGTTCGAGCTTCCCAGCGGCTTTGTTTACCTACTTAAGCCTCAGCAATGGCAGGCGCCCCTCCCCCAGCCTTGCTGCTGCCTTGTGGTTACATTGCAGACTGCTGTGCTAACAATGAGGGAGGCTCCGTGGGCGCGGGACCCTCCCGGCCAGGTGTGGGATATAATCTGGTGTGCCCATTTGCTTAAAGCACAGTATTGGGGTGGGAGTTACCCGATTTTCCAGGTGTTGTGTGTCTCAGTTCCCCTGGCTAGGAAAAGCGATTCCCTTCCCCCTTATGCTTCCCAGGTGATACGATGTCTCGCCCTGCTTCAGCTCTGGCTGGTTGGGCTGCAGCAGCTCACCAGCACCGATTGTCCAGCACTCCCTAGTGAGATGAACCCGGTACCTCTGTTGAAAATGTGGAAATCACCTGTCTTCTGTGTCGCTGGCCCTGGGAGCTGGAGACTGGAGCTGTTCCTATTCGGCCATCTGGCTCTGTCCCCTTCTTCTTTTTACTATGCAAAAATATTGGGGTGCACACCATGTGATTGGAGTTAGAGATAGAGTTGAAGGAAGTTACATGCTCCCTACCTTCAAAGGGCTCTATGTCTGTTATACTGTCCCTTGCAGATTCTGAGAAATTTACTACTGCTTATCTTCATTCACTTGTCACTTCACTCTCTGAAAGAGTTGCATGCTTCTGAACTATAAGATTTTATTCTGTGCTTCTACTTTGGATCATTTATAAGATGTTAGATAAAAATGACCCCAGAATTATTCATGAAAAGCTCCAGTCTTTGCCCTTTGCCATAAATAGAAGTAATCGATTCTCTCTACCAGCAATTTGCTTTTTAGAAGACACTTATTATCTGATCAAATGACTTTTTCTTTTCCCCAATCTCTTTTGGACTCATTGTTTAAAACAATCTTTAACGCAATTTAACCTAAGCCTTTTCAATCTACCTTTATTCATATGTACCCCAGCTTGGATATGCCCCTCCACTCTTGACAGCCATAACAAAATATTTAATTTTCTTTACAATGGCAAACATAATACAAAAAAAATTGTGAAAAGTAAGGAAAATAAAGATTTAAAGTAGAGAACTATAGTAACCCATAACCCCAGATGTTTATTCTTTTATCCACACTCCCTCAAAGGACTAAGTGATCATCCCATTGTAATCCTACCAAACTCCTATTTGTTTGGTTGCTTCAAGACTGTTATTCTTTGTTATTGATCTTACCAGCTTGCTTAGTATGGAAGCATAGGTGAGACCTACAGTTCTACGTTCATAAAAATCCTTCAGGAATTCTTTTCACATACAACACAAGAAAATATTCACTCTTCAAGTCAAGGAAGTGAGGGAGCTTTACACATTTGTGCTTCAGAATTAACTGGGCTATATATTTAAATTATAAAGATGTTTGCAACATCATTTGTGAGCTAGATTTGGGGATATGATATTCTAAATAGGCAGAGTAGTAAACAACATGCCTCTGGAAGTAAACTGCTTTTGTCTCTGTTAAAAGACCATTTTTTAATTTTTTTTGTGATCTTTTTTCCTTTTGCTTTTGCTATTGCTTCAGAAAGTCATGAGCATGACCTCGTATTCACCTCTGCATTTGCGTACTCCTTTCTAATATCTATCCATGCTGATTATCTTCTTTGAAAAAAGTCTTTGGAATTGTGAGGTCAAATACAAGCTAATGTCAAACAAGCCCCTTTGTAACCTCTGGGCAATAAAACGGTTGATACTTACTAGACAATGTTGACATGTTAAATTAGCTATTTGAGAATAGCTGGTGTTTGTGAACCAAAAAAAAATGCTTATAATAAAATCCCTGTTTAGGGGCAGGTCTTTAAAATTCTATCTAAATTAGGAATTGGTCACCAGCGCTATTAATGATCACTTTCTGCTGGGAAATAATTGTAATTTCACAGTTTATAATGGATTTTACAGTTGAGAGTATTTAAATATGAGACGAGACACCAGACCTGGTTGCTTTTGTGATTCTGATTATTACTATTATCATTTAATTCTTTCTGGTCAACATTTATTGGGATCAGTTGATAGATTTTTGTTTTTTAACCAAATTTCCTTTGTTTTCCCAAATGCTAATATTCAAAGGTTTTGTGTCTATTAATTCAGAAAACATACTTTGCTTTAGAGTTTTAAAATCAATAACTTATTTTGTAGGAGTTTAAATTCTGATAATAACTTTCATGATTTTAATCAATTAAATATGAATTATAAATAGTATTTCTACAGAATAAAAAGCATCTGGAGAAATATTGGTAAAAGGAAACTGAAGTACAGGAAAAACAACAGAGGCTTTGAGAACTTTGAGTAAGTTCAAGGTTGTAAACTTAGCTGAATTACATACTGGGGGCTCAGAAGTCTCACATGTTAATTCTAGGCCCCTGTCTAAAAATTTGGAAAGGCTCTTTAGAGAATGGAAATATTCCAGAAAGCTGCAAACAGGCAGATGAAGTTACCCATTCCATAAACTCCAGAGTATTGGTGACTTTGATGTTCACTATGGGCAATATATTGATTGATTAATTTTTTTATTCAGGCATTTAGTCATTCAGTGATTATTTATACCAATGTGCCAGATATGGTATTAGGTGTTAGGAATGCAGTAGTAAACAGAAAACTAACCTGAACTTTAATGAGTTTATGATCCAGAGATTACATACAAGTAAATAGGCAGTTAATGCAGAAGCAAATAGTACAAAATGGGATTCCAAAGAGTATCAAGTAAAAGATTTTAATTTCTTACCAGAAGATCCACTAAAAAATGAAAATTAAGATGTGAAGGTATATGTGTGGGGGAAGGCAGTACAGAAGTGTGGAGGGGACAGGGAGCTGAGAGAGCTTTTCAGAAGAAAACGATGGCATAGGCCAACATCTGAAGGCAAAAAAAGATCATGACGGCCGTGCGCGGTGGCTCAAGCCTGTAATCCCAGCACTTTGGGAGGCGGAGACGGGCGGATCACGAGGTCAGGAGATCGAGACCATCCTGGCTAACACGGTGAAACCCCGTCTCTACTAAAAATACAAAAAAAAAAAACCTAGCCGGGCGAGGTGGCGGGCGCCTGTAGTCCCAGCTACTCCGGAGGCTGAGGCAGGAGAATGGCCTAAACCCGGGAGGCGGAGCTTGCAGTGAGCTGAGATCCGGCCACTGCACTCCAGCCCGGGCAACAGAGCAAGACTCCGTCTCAAAAAAAAAAAAAAAAAAAAAAAGATAATGACGTAGTTGAGAGGCATATTAGAGATTCAGGAAAGATTCTAGAACAGCTTATTGAAGTGGATCAGCATGGGTTTCCAAAAAATAAATCAAGTCAAATTGTCACATTTTTTTCCTTCTTTACTTTCTTGCTTTCCTCTCTTCCTACCCTCCTACCTTCCTTCTTTCCTTCCTTCCTTTCTCTCTCTCTTGATTTTCCTTTCTTTATGTACTTTAAACAAATATTTTGTAACTACTACTCTAAATGGATAAGGACAAGGCAATTGATATATCACTTGGGGAACTCAACAAGGCAATTTACACTAAATCTTTATTGACACTCTTGTGAATCATATAGTTCATTAACTTTACTAAAAAGGTATTGGCTAATAAAGGCATTTTCTAGTGACTTAGCTTAAGGTTCTTTCTTTAGTCCTGTGTAGTTGAGTCTATTCAAAATTTGAGTCAAGATTTGGAGACTCTTTTTCAGGTTTAGGAATGATACAAAAATACATTGAATGATTGAATTGGGATGTAGAAGATCTTAGGGTGAAATTATGAATCAAACGTGACAAGATAAATTATGACAAATTTTTTTTCTGATTATAACAGTAATAAGTATTGTAAAAAACTAGGAGCCATATTACAAAAAGTTATATGCCAGTCCTAATACACATACATTAAATAACCTAACATAACTTATTGTTTTCTAGTACCTTGAAACAATAAATTTTAAAACAATAGAACTTTTTTATCCTGTGTATTGTTATACATACACTTTGTAACATATTGGAATATTATTTTATTGCACTATTTTCTGATTATCATCTTTCCAGGTTAATAAATTTATGTGTCATTCAACATCATGGTGACTACATAGTATTCCACTAGGTAGATACACTATAATTAACAATGGACTCCGCACAAACATTTAGTAGATTGGTATGTGTTATCATGATCAAGAAGGTTTTGATAATACCTGTGTGTATTAGTCTCTATATACTTGCCTGTATATATATTCAATTTCTAGAAATGGAAATGCAGGGTCAAATGGCAAACTTTTTCAAAATCTGGTATACACTGCTAAATCAGCAAGATAACATTTTACAACCATACCTACAAAACTCCGAGAACAAGCAAAGCAGGTTGAGAAACACAACTTTTGAAAAATCTTAAAGGATTTTAGGTGATATTATTATAATGCAATGTGTCTGCATTGGTAGCTTTTTGCACTTCATAATTGTAGCAGAACCTACCTCAAGAGACATTTGGAAACGTGAAGGGAGAGTTTTGATTGTAAAAATGACTGCGGAATATTGCAAACATTTAGGAGTAGCCAGTGCAGAGTAGGAAACAACGCAGCAGTAGCCAACACAGAGTACAGCACAATGAATTTGTCCACATAAATGCCAATAATACATACTATTTTTGAAAACACTGAGCACCCGTGCTTATAGGCTGTAGTAATACAATAGTGTTTAGGTATGGAGGAATAACACAAATATATTAACTTATTTACAATATATGTTTTTAATTTTATGTCCTCCAGTTTAAGATGTGAATTAGATAAGTTTATTTTTATGTACCAATTCTTTTCAATTATTAGCAACAGCCAAGAAAGCAGGAGTGAAAAGCACTCAGAAACCATGTCCAGGCTTGGAATGTGCTAATTAGTTCATGCCGGTCTGGTTTGTTAGACGGGGGACACATTATATTTCTGCTAAATATTTGTTGTTACCAATTTGTTTAACTATATTCTGTAAGAAAGAATGACCAGAATTCAAAACTATGTCACGATTCCTTGCATATACGCTGTTTTGTCAAAATTTCTTTTAAAGTGAAGCATTCAAAATGGAGTGCAAGATTTTCAGGTTGTTTATGGGCTGAATTGTGTTCCTCCTAAATTTATCTGTTGAAGCTCTAGCCCTTAATATCACAGAATGTGAATGCATTTGAAGATAAAACCTTAAAGCAGTGATTAAGTTCAAATGAGGTGATTAGGTTGTGCTCAAATCTAATCTCACTAGTGTCCTTATAAGAGGAAATTTGTACACACAAAGACCAGGGATTCATGTACACAAAGGAAAGATCATGTGAGGACATGGTAAGGAATGGACCATCTTCAAGTCAAGAAGAGAGGCCTCAGGAGATACCAACCTACCACACCTTGATCATGGACTTCCAGCCTCCAGAACTGTGGGAAAATAAGATTCTGTTATTTAAGCCACCAAGTCTGTGATATTTTGTTATGGTAGCCCTAGCAAACCAGTACAATGTCTTTATTAATACTTCACTAGATAAACTTAATTATAAATTTTTATTATGATACAATAAAGGTACAATGCATTTTGAATTGTATCATTATTGGGATCACCATTACATATACTGTAGTAAAAGAAATTAAAGAAATAACCCCTAAAGTATCTTCAAGGCCCTATCTATCCCAAAATGCCCCCCTTTTTTTTGTACTGCCAACCCACTCTTTCACTGTTTTTCTCTTCTCTCAGGCTTGAACTTTCCAGTTGAAATTATCTTTATTGGACAACAGGAAAGAAATATGCAAAGAAACCTCTAAAATATAGGTCATTAGTGATTATCCCCTTTCCTATCCTTCCATTGGCATAAAAGCATCAATGAGCTTATCAAATGAGTGAATTGCTGCTTTGGGAGGTTCACAGGACATGAGATCTAGGAAGGAGCGTGTACCAGTAGACTAGTAGTAGATATATAAGGAAGAAATAAGGAAAAGAAAAATAATTTTTGAAAGGAAAACCAGCTATACATTGCCATTTATTGAGAGATCAAATGAAGTCTCAAACCCGAGGAGGAAAACCCAAATTATTAATCAAATCCTGAGCCTTATACTTGAGTAGGGTGAGACCCAAGAGAGGTAAAGGAATCAAGCTTTTTTTCTGATGATTAAGAATAGAGTATGTCCTCATACTAATTACTTAGACATCTCATACAATATTTTTAAAGAGTTAGTTCCATAATTATGCTTTTGAAATACATATTATCCTGGAATTGCTATTACACATTGTGGTCAAATTGGCTATTTATTTTCTGATCAGTACCTTTTTGTAATGCTGCTAGTGTAATGCTGCTAGTGGGAGAAGGTTCACAAAGCATCACTTTGGAATGCCCTGGGATATTCAATGCTTGCTGCTCTGTCATGAGAGGCTGTAAAAACCAAAAGTCACCTGCTGGGAAGTACGGCCCTCATGTGTGGACAGCAAGGTGTTTGTGTTGACACTTCAACAACCAAATGTATAATAAAGCTATTGAGAATTTCCTAGTATTGTAACTTGAACACAGTGGCTATGGATTCTCATTTCTAACTCAGTAATCTGGCGAGCAAAGGGATCATGGTCTGTTTGACTTTGTAAGTCTTTCTCCAAGATATGGCATATATTTGGGAACACTGCAAGGTTGAGTAGACAAAGAAAACATATTTAAAATTGCAGATGTTATTTCTAAATTGTTCATAAGTAACAGGAAACTGCAGGATGATATTTAACTACTCTGTAGGTAGCAGACAATTTGCATTTGTAATATCAGCATAATGAGTTTAAGATGTGCATTGATCCCATTTCATTTTATATGGAATGCAACAAAGCATGTTAATGGGTGACCTAAAAGCATATAAATCAGGGAAAAATATAAAATGTCATAAAATGTAGAGCTGCCATAGTAATTGCACTTGTTTGAAACATTTCATCCTATATATCCACAGTGTCTATGGCAATTAATACCAAAAGTAATGACAGTGAATGGAGAAAATAAGATTTTCTATTTTTAAATTTCCATGAGATCCAATAGTGGAAGACTTGCTCTAAAAAGATGCCCCACAGTAAAATCTTATATGATTGATAGTTCTTTAATTAAAAATAAGAAGCTATTTCATAGTCATGTTAGTTTTCTCTCTCGGAAATAGCTGATAGACTTTGGCCATGCTGGCTTTTCTTTGTATTTTAGTTGTTGCTCATTAATTAAATTTATCATATCTTCCTAACTCACTTAAATATTCAAAGGGTCACTTTATCCCAGAGAGGCATGTGAGAGTTTTCTCATTCATCACAATTTTGAGAGAAATATACTCCATTATTTCAAATTATTTTTATGTTTTTGTTTTTCTCTTTGATTGACAATTATTTTAAGAAGGGCAGAATATTTAATTTAAGAAGGGCAGAATAAGTACATAAGAATTGTTAGGATGAATACTGTGATACAAAGGCAACAGGGTCAATGTAAGCTATTACACACATATTTATGTGTGTGTAATTTATAACAGAAGCATATATTTATAGTATTTATAATATTTATATATTATATATCATTATACATGTATATATAATATATAATTATCACTCATAAATAGTATATTATATATTTATATAATATATAAATTATATATAACATATAATTATATGCAAATATATATTATGTATGTTATATATAAATTTATATATAAATAAGTATATTATATATTATATAATATATAAGTATATATAATATATAAGTATATTATATCTTTATGATATATGTTTCTGTTATAAATGCAATATCCAGGCTATCATTAGGCAGGAGCCACTTATTTTTGTAACTTACTGGTTGGACTCTTGTGTTTGTTCTCTACCTTGCTCACTTCCCAGGCCCTTAATAAGACCAACAAAAAGATGTAAAGGTAATAATAAGGGAACTATTAAAAGATGCTTTATTCTTTTAGTAATTAGAGAAAAACAAGTTAAAAATACATAATTATATACCATCCTATACACTATCAATTTGTAAAATTTAAGAGTGATACTATGGTAAAGATAAGAGAAAGAGCCTTTTTGGTAAGAGTATGAATTGCTACCAAAACTTTGGAAAGAAATTTGTCAGAATTTTGTAGGGCTAAAGATACCCATTGATTCTACTGTATGTCTAAAAGAGTAGACCTCTAGATATCTATTTATAAAATTTTTCCACAACTTGCCAAAGAAGGGTAATTACTGTATTTTTTTTTGTTGTTGTTTTTGAGACGGAGTCTGGCTCTGTCTCCCGGGCTGGAGTGCAGTGGCTGGATCTCAGCTCACTGCAAGCTCCGCCTCCCGGGTTCACGCCATTCTCCTGCCTCAGCCTCCCGAGTAGCTGGGACTACAGGCGCCCGCCACCTCGCCCGGCTAGTTTTTTGTATTTTTTAGTAGAGACGGGGTTTCACAGTGTTAGCCAGGATGGTCTCGATCTCCTGACCTCATGATCCGCCCATCTCGGCCTCCCAAAGTTCTGGGATTACAGGCTTGAGCCACTGCGCCCGGCCTACTGTATTTTTAAAATAAAAGGAAAATGACAACAACCTACCTAATCATCTCTTAATAGAGTAACAAGTGTGTATCTTTAATTAGTAAAGTGGAATGCTGCATAACAGTTAAAATGAATCAGTCAGAGCTTCATGTATCACAATACGTATAACTAAAAAGATCAATAGATTGATAAAATGATATTTAAGAGTGTGATGATATGTATGTAAATTAGAAGATATACAAATGATAGTATGTGCATTTAAAAAAATGTGTTTGAAACTGATAAACATTAACATCAGAATGGTGGTTACCTCTGGAAAAGAAGGGACAAGAAATAAGGAATGGGGTCTTAGCTGTATTTATGATGTTTTAGTTAGTTTACAATGCATGATCTGGAACAAATATAGCAATATGTTAACATTTAATAAATCTGAGTTTTCTACACATAATGTCTTACAGTCTGTTTTCTGTTGCTGTAATAGAACACCATAAACTGGGTAATTTATAGTAAAAATAAACTTATTTCTTACAGTTGTGGAGAGTAGGAAGCATGACACTGGCATCTGGTAAATGCCTTCTTGCTGATGCATAACATTTGCGACCCTTGCTTCCCTGTGTTCAACAGAACTCAAGATTTCTGGCCTGAAGATAAGATACAAAGTGCAGCTCCCTCTGAGCACAGTCAGCCAGGCTCTCAGAATATACAGTACACATTATCAGTCTCTTCTCTGTGAATGAAGTTCGGAATTAACCAGGAGTCAATTATTCTGGTATTAAATTGAAGTTGAAGTCACTGGGAATTGCAGGGCAATTTAAAGAAAATGTGTTAGTGAGATTGGGTAATAGCTGATTTGAGTCTCTCACACACACACACAAGCTCCATGTGGTATTCCATATGAATACAAAATGGGCAAAACTTAAAAAAAATGTGGTAGGATAACTACATTGAAATAACTGAGGTTTGGAGTCACTGCTAGGATCTTTAACATTCTGCTATCAATTGTTCTTTTGAAATTTAGCCTCTATCCTACAAGAGACCTTAAACTTTTACTTTTTTAATGTATTTTTACTTCTTTAACTTCTGCTGTCCCTTTGTCTTATTTCCTACATCTTCAATAAGGTCTTAAAATGGCAAATTCTAAAATACTGATTCTTTAGTTTTCGTTTGGAGTTTTCAAAGCCCTTTGGTGATATTTGCCACAAAATAGTTTTCAAAATTTAAAGCCCATCAAGTTTTTTTGTAGAAACTACCTCTTCTTACAAATCAAGCTGGGCTATCCCTGTTTAACAGGGTTCATAGTGTAAAACAGAAATGTAGGAGAGTAACTCTCATAATGCCAGAGGAAACCATGACCCTGAGGCAAGGTAGCTGAAATGTGAATCTATTACAGTAACACCTACTTGGTAAATAAGAACTACAAAAGGATATAAATAAAGTTGTGGTTATTAGAAAAGATACTTATACTATATCTATAAATATAATACACATAAATATAAATGTTACATATATAATATATAATACTGTAATTAGAGGTAAACCCGGGATGTGCTCATTGAGATTGGGATTGAGATAAAAGCAGATCAAATTTGACTGTAGCAGATAAAATGTGAGTCACAGTTCAAGGGACTTTGAGGTCAATTTGCACATGGAGTCCAGGGGATAAGGTAGTGTTTCAAACAGAAGAGTGCCTTGCTTTCTCTGGATGGCTGGAGGGAAAGTTCAGCCTGAAGATAAGAAAATACGTCTTACACATAGAGATGGGTCTAGAAGAGAGAGAAGTAATAACTTTTTGACAACTACAAGTTGTGCCAAATAATGAATAACATATAACTGTGTATTTACATCTTACAAAAATTGCATGCAGTTTTTCTCCTAAACTGATCTAATAAAAATTACTATGCATCTTCACATGCATTACAGCATATTCTAGACTCTGAAATAATTTTTGAGTGTTTGTTTCTGGTGATATGCCATGTAAAAAATCCGAACTGCTTACCTGCTTATGCATATTCTGTAGTACAGAGATATTCCAAACTGATTACTAGTATTACCCCAGGAGTTAACAAAAATAGATAGACAGGAGGATGGAAGGATGGTTGGATGGAAGGATGGTTGGATGGAAGGATGGATAAATAGATACATTTTTGTTCTCTTACCAGATTTACCAATTGGAAGCCTTAGGAGTGAGACAAAACAGGAATGCCTTCCTAAGGACCTGTGTCCTCCATACCAAAAGCATGGAAATAACATAAAATTTGAATTCCTTCAAGGGACATTCCTGGCACCTGGATAGCCCTGAGAAGTAAATAATCAACTTGATAAACAAGAAAGTAATAATAGCCTGAAACAATAGCCAAGGAACCTAGAACCATGGGATGTTTGGTGACTCTATAGAAACTAAAGAAAACATCTTAGCATATGTTTCGAAGTTGTTTTTCAGAAACCTGGATCCCAATGAATGGATCCACTGGCACATACAACTCAGATAAGAAGGAAGTGAAGACTCCACTCTGACGGCTCTTCTTTGCTCTCAGTTTCTCCCTGAGGGACCTGAAAGGAGTCACACCCACAAGCCAGAGCTAACATTTTTTTTCTGCTGACCCCAAATTCTAAAACAAAGCTTCTCCTTAACCAATTGCAATTCAGCAAATCTTTGAATCTACATATAACCTGTAAGCTCCTGCTTCAAGACATCCTGCCCTTTTAGGTTAAAATCAATATGTAGCCACCATTTATTAATTTATAATTTTGGCTTTCCAAAAATGTACCACTGCCTTTAAAATCCCTTATTTTCAAGCCTCTGGAGAGGTCAGGATTTAAGTGTTAGCTCCCTACTCCTCTTTGTTTGGCGCCCTGGAAATAAATGACCTCCCTTCTCCCACTGCAAACTTCAGTGTGGATATCTGGTCTTACTGTGCCAGGCGGGCAGACCCCAGTTCGGTTCTATAATAGCAGTGGAGGTCTAGCATTGCAGTGGAGACTATGAGAGAAACATTACATACAACGATGTCAACAACAAAGGTGAGAACTGGGATTTCCAAGGGCTTAGTCCCTGGAGAAACGACCCTCACTTTATCCGGTGATGGGAGCATCCAGTTCTCAGAAGCTCCCCTGTGAACTGCTGTGGTGGAGCCTTCTGTTAGAAGTCCTTATAAGGGTATTGGTTGCTTTCTTTAGCAGTCAGTTGAGCTGAAAGGAAACAATAGCCCAGAGAGCTAATGTGTTTTGGTTTCACTAACAGGCTATTACTAATGACCCCTGAAAGGTGTTAAGAACCATATTTGGGAGTTCATTAAAGAAGGTGAGAGTAGGAATTACAGGATTGGGCCAATAAGGGAATAATAGGATTGTGCCTGAGATTTCTGGGACTGAACCATGCAAGTCACAGGAAGTGTTTTTTTCCAAATGTTGTGGGGAGCTCCAGTCCTGCTGCAGCACTCACATATCTGAAAACAGGTGACACTTGTGACCCTACTCTATCTTTCATGGTAGTCCCACGTTTCCCTCTGGTGGAAATGCTTGTATCTCCTTCTTGCTTCTGATTTTCTAGCATCTTTCCTAATTGGCTTCTCTGTGATGTCCTTCCCCGAGCCTGTCTCTATCTTTAGTCTATTTACCTCATTGTATCCTCACAATGCAAACAATTCCCCACATGTAAAGCAACATAATTACCTCTTTAGGAACACGAACTCCCTCACCTCTTGTTAATAACTTTAAGGATGTAGTTATGCAAATGCGGTCACCTAAGTTTTTAAGCCCAATTTTTACAAGGGCACTCGAAACAAAAGTGCTCATTTTGTTTCCCTGAACAATGTGTCTACATGTTAGCAGTATGGTATAGTGGAAAGAGTATATCCTATCATATCAGGGACACCTAATTTTAAATTCCTTCTGTTGCTTTCTAATTGTGTGGCAAGTTACTAGATCTCTCTGAGATTCAAGTGTAAATTGAAGGTGATTCCTATTTTATAGGGCTATTGTTAGAATTAAATGAGTTAAGGAAGGAAAATATTTAAAATGTAGGCATTACTCAACAAATATTAAAAATATTTTCTCCTACCTAAATTCATAGACAATAGAGAAAAATTCTTTTTTCTTTTCTCTGCTGAGTTCCCAAAATGAGCAACATTCTAGACTTAAAATTGGGGGTAAATAGTGAGAGGTATATGGGCTTCTAGGGTAATAGTCTGTTTTCGCACTTCTATAAAGACATACACAAGACTGGGTAATTTATAAAGAAAAGAGCTTTAATTGACTCACAGTTCCACAGGGATGGGGAAGGCCTCAGGAAACTTACAATTATAGCAGAAGGAGAAGAGGCACATCTTACATGGTGGCAGAAGACAGAGAGAAGAGCAAGCAAGAGCAGAGCAAACTGCCTTATAAAACCATCAGATCTAGTTGAGAACTCACTTATTATCATAAGAACAGCAATGGGGGAAATTGCTTATGATCCAATTACCTCCACCTGGTCTCTCCCTTGACACATGGGAATTATGAAGATTATAATTCAAGATGAGATTTGCGTGGGGACACAAAGCCTAACCATATCATAGGGGTTCCCTATACTAAATTTAAGTTTTAATAGTTGTAGGCATATGTGTTTTTGGGGTGAGGGTTCATGACTTTCTTCAGATTTTCAAATGATCTGTGACCTACACACCCACTTAAAATGTTGGGAATCACTGTTTTCCCTGCCTTGTGAATCAAACTGATTTTCTCCATGAAATTGAAAGTTCTCATTCTGTAAAATTCCTTGATTCTGTCTTCAAATATTCTCGATTTCTGTGAGCATATTTAATTAAGGAGCATTTCATAGAGTAGGTGTGAGATCAAATGAGATAATGTATATAAAATGTTTTCTTAAGCTGTAAAACTCTATGTAAATAAAGGTATGGTTAATGTTAGCACCAACCTGTATTATACTGTTGCCTTTGTAGCTGTAGAAGATCTCCTCCTGATTTGTTATGATAAAAATTATCATAATGATTACAACATTAATCACAATTATATTGCAATCTTACCACAATGCTCAGCTTAGTAAGTTAATTGAAACCTTGGAGAAACCTAATGGTGATTATAATTTTTCTTAGGCACCATTTGTAATCTTCTATCAATTTAGAGCTACAATTATTCTAATGCTTGAAGAAATCTTTGATGGCATCTAATTTAACCTCTTTGTGTTTAGATGGGGATAGAGCCCTGATGAAAGAAAGTGACAGCCCACAGCCATACAGCTAGTTTGTTGAAAGTTAGGACGAGTGGATGTAATCAAGCTATTTCCCTGCACCTTTTACTGGGTTGAAATAGTAATATAAATGATCTTTCCAATTTTTTAAAGGGGATGGCACTTAAGGAAAGTCCTGTTTAAAGTGTTTGCAGTGGTAGATTTAAAAAAAGATATATTATTGTGAAGAACAAAAGAAAAATCTATCTTCCATTGAGTATCTCCCCTCAAAGTATATTTTAATTTGCGTGGCCCAGAAATTTACTTTAATTGTATAATGTGTTTTCTTCAGCAGTTAGCAACTTGTGTCTCAGATTCTGGTGTTTTAGTCAAGGCAATTTGGTAATAATGAACCATTTAGGCAAGTCTAAATGGAAAGATATATTGAAGAATAAAGAAGCATATCTCAGCCAGGCACAAGGGAAGATGTATGACCTTTGAGGACCTGGGGAACTTGAGGGCCAAGGCTTTTCTTTGTATATCTGTTTTGTTCTCCTAGCCAAGAGCAGGGACCATCTTTGTCTGCATCTCATCTTTGAACATGTGGTCAAAAATGAAGTAGTCAAATTTGACCCCGTGTGAACTTGCAGGTCAACTACTTAAACTGTTGTACTAAGGTCTCTGTATCTCTTTATTCATTTTAGGGAGAGAGAAAATCTGATCCTTGAGCAGCTGAAGATTGTCCCCTAGACTGCAGGGCTCACCTCTGGCCCGTTCAATGATTGGAGGTGAAGTATTACTAGTATTTTGCTCTATCGGTCAGCTAATGTCACATTTTTAATGGAACTGATATAATGCTCAGTCACTTGAGAAGAGGAAATTGCAGCTAACTGGCAATTTAAAGCTAATTTAAAATAGGATAAAATAATAGTTCTGAAATTTCTAGGTTCCATTTTTTTTTGTTGGTAGAATTATGTTTTGAGACATATATGTTGGTATGTGGTCTAGCAATGAGACAGGCTATCTTAAATAGATACAGTCCTGTGTAAAGCCTGATATATGATTGCTATATTTTCAGGATCAGGAAACTATAGAAGATTGTTTTCCACTGGGAAAAGCAAGGATCTGGGAAACCTATGGGTGATTCTAATGAGCTGTGAGGGAGTCCAGTACTATTTCTTTTCTGGTTTAATATAGAATTACATGAACCCATTGGTATAAACAACTCCCATGAAGGTTATTTCTGGCTATCTTCTAGTTGTTGTTGTCAGCTCTCACCCTCAATGCTACTCTTGGGTTGAGGGCATAGTATTTAAATGACTACCAAATTGCACAAGAAATATGGAGTTATTCACAATGAAATACCTGCTGAGAGGTTACACATCGTTTTTGGTTTTATCAGATTAATGTTATGTTTTAAAAAAATTAATATTTATTTTAAAGTGTATGTAGTAGGCATATATATTTATGGGTTAGATGAAATATTTTTATGCAGGCATACAAAGAGTAATAATCACATCAGGGCAAATGTGGTATATATCACCTCAAGCATGATCATTTCTTTCTGTTATAATTTCAATTATATTCTTTTAGATATTTTAAATGTGTAATATAAGTGTAATCATCCTGTTATGCTATCAAATTTTAGATCTTATTCATTCTAATTATTTTTTGTGTACATTTATCATCCCCGCTTTCCCTGAATTGCCCCGCTACCTTCCCCAGTGTCTGGTAACCATTCTACTCTCTATCTCCTTGAGTTCAATTGTTTTAATATTTAGATCCCACAAATGAGTGAGAACATGCAGTTTTTCTTTCTGTAACTAGACTGGCTTATGTCACTTAACATAATGACCTACACTTCCATCCATGTTGTTGCAAATGATAGGATCGTATTTTATGGCTGAATAGTACTCCATTTTGTATAATACTACATTGTCTTTATCCATTCATCTGTTGATGGACACAAAGATTACTTCCAAATCTAGGCTACTGTGAATAGTGCTGCAAGAAACATGGGAGTGCAGATATATCTTTGACATATTGATGTCATTTTCTTTGGAACAATATCCAGTAGTGGGGTTGCTGGCACATATGATAGTTCTATCTTTAGTTTTTTGAGGAATCTTCACACTGTTCTCCATAGTGGCTACACTAATTTGCATTCCAACCAACAGTGCATGATAGTTCCCCTTTCTTCACCTCCTCATCAGTATTTGTTTTTCTTGTCTTTTGGACAAAAGCCATTTTAAATAAGATGATATATCTCATGGTAATTTGGATTGGCCATTTCTCTGATGATTAGTGATGTGGAGAACCTTATCACATGCCTATTTTCCATTTGTATGTCTTCTTTTGAGAGAAGTTGATTCAGATATTTTGCTTATTTTTAAATCAAATTATTAGATTTGTTCCTTTAGAATTATTTGAGCTATTTATATATTCTCATTAGTAACCCTTTGCCAAATAGATAGTTTGCAAATATTTTTCCCACACTGTGCATTGTCTCTTGACTGTATTGATTGTTTTCTTTGCTGCGTAGAAGTTTTTAACTTAATGTAACTCCATCTGTCCATTTTTCCTTTGGTTGCCTATGCTTGTGGGGTATTACTCAATAAATTTTTGCCCAGTCCAATGTCTTGGAGAGCTTCCCTGAAGTTTTCTTTCAGCAATTGCATACTTAGAGGTCTTAGATTTAAGTCTTTAATTCATTATAATTTTACTTTGTATATGGTGAGAGATAGAGTTGTAGTTTTATTCTTCTGTGTACAGATGACCAGTTCTCCCAGCATGGTTTATTGAAAAGGCTATATTTCCCCAGTGTATGTTCTTGGCACCTTTTTAAAAAATGAGTTCACTCTAGATATATGGGTTAATTTCTGGTTCTTTATTGTATTTCGTTGGTCTGTGTGTCTCTTTTTATGCAAGTACCGTACCATGCTGTTTTGATTATGACATCTCCATAATATAATTTGATGCCAGGTAATGTGATTCCTCCATGTTTATTCTTTTTTGCTTAACATGGCTTTTGTTATTCTGGGTATTTTGTGGTTTTATATAAATTTTAGGATTGTGCTTTCTATTTCTATGAAGAATATAATTGGGATATTGATAGGAATTGCATTGAATCTGTGAGTTGCTTTGATTGGTATGGACATATTATCAATATTGATTCTTCCAATACATGAACATGAAGTATTCTTCCATGTGTTTTATGTCCTCTTCAATTTCTTTCATCAGTTTTTCACAGTTTTCACTATAGACATATTTCTCTTCTTTGGTTAATTCTTAGGTGTATTATTTTATTTGTAGCCATTTCAAATGAGATAACTTTCTTGATTTCTTTTTCAGATTGTTTGCTGTTGGCATATAAAAATGCTACTGATATCTGTATATTGATTTGTATTCTGCAATTTTACTAATTTCTTGTCTTAGTTCTAATAGTTTTTTTGGTGGAGTCTTCAGGTTTTTCCAAATATGAGATTATAGTATATGCAAACAAGGATAATTTGATCTCTCCATTTCCAGTTTGGATGCCCTATATTTCTTTCATCTGATTGCTCTAGTTAGGACTTTCAGTTCAATGCTGAGTAACAGTGGTTGAAGAGGGCATCCTGGTCATGTTTCAGATCTTAGGGGAAAGGCTTTCAGTATTTCTCCATAAACCATGATACACAATGTGGGTCTGTCATGTATGTCCTTTATTGTGTCAAGGTTTGTTCTTTTTGTTCTTTCTACACCAAGTTTGTTGGGGTTTTTATCATAATGAGATGTTAAATTTTATCAAATATATTTTCAGCATCAATTGAAATGATCATATGTTTTTTTCTTCATTCGGTTAATGTAATGCATCACATTGATTGACTCATGTATGGTGAACCATCCTTGCATCATGGGGATAAATTCCACTTGGTAGTGATGGATGATTTTTGCAATGTGTTTCTGAATTTGGTTTGCTGTTATTTTGTTGAAGATTTTTTGCATCAATATTCATCAGGAATATTGGTCTGCTTTGTTTGTTTGTTTTTTTGTTTGTTGATGTCTTTGTCTGGTTTGGTATCAGGGTAACACTGGCCTTGTAGAATGAATTTGGAAGGATTCTATCCTTCCTTCAGAAAAGTTTGAGTAAGATTATGTATTAGGCTGTTCTTTCATTGCTGTAAAGAAATACCTGAGACTGGGTAACTTATAAGAAAAAAGAGGCTTAATTGGATCACAGTTCTGCAGGCTGTACAGAAAGTATAATGCTGGCATCTTCTTGGCTTCTGGGGAGGTCTGAGAAAACTTACAATCATGGAAAAAGGTGAAGTGGGAGAAGAAATTTTACTTGTCAAAAGCAGGAACAAGAAAAAGGGGAAAGGTGCCATACACTTTAAAACAATCAAATCTTGTGAGAGCTCACTCATTATTGTGAGGCCAGTACAAAGGGGATGGTGCTAAGCCATTCATTAATAACCCTGTCCCAGGATACAATCACTTCTCACCAGGCCCCCTCCAACATTGGGGATTACATTTCAATATGATATTTGGTGAGGAACACACATCCAAACTATATCATTCTGCCCCTGGCCCCTCCCAAATCTCATATCCTGCTCATATTTCAAAATACAATTATACCTTCACAATAATCCCTCTGAAGTCTTAACTCTTTCTAGTATTAACTCAAAAGTCCAAAGTCCAAAGTCTCATCTAAGACAAGGCAAGTCCTTTCCACCTTTGAACCTGTAAAATCACAAACAAGTTAGTTACTTCCAAAACACCATGTGAGTATGAGTATTAGGTAAACGTTCCCATTCCAAAAGGGATAAATCAGCCAAAGAAAGGAGCTACAAGCCCCACACAAGTCTGAAATCCAGCAGGGCATTCATTGAAATTTTAAGCTTCACAATAATCTTCTTTTGACTCCATGTCCCACATCCAGGGCACACTCATGGAAGGGTGAGCTTTCAAGGCCTTGAGCAGCTCCCACCCTCATGGCTTTGCAGTGTTCAGCACTGAGCCTTTGCTAAATGGGTATCAAGGTCAAGGAAGGTGAAGCAATTTGACCAATAGTACAGAAATGAAATAAAAATTAATTAAGTTACCTTTATGTGCTAAACATTTATGTACATTGTAGGGAAAAGCATTTGTATTTAAAAAGACAGCTAACTCTAATAGAATAGCTTTTAATCTCTGAGAGATGATGTAACCTCAGTGGGGACAAATATCTTTATTCTTTTTACTATAGAGTGTTGTGGGGAGAGAAAAAAGACAGAGCAGAATGCCTAGCTTCTGCCTATTTTTCTGGGCTCCTTAAATTTAGGATCTAGAGTAGATAGGTAGACTTCTGTTGGAAAAGCACATATGTATATGCTTGGAGAAAAAGATAGGCTAGTTGGGAAAAGAGTATGAGGAACAGACAACCGGGTGACATGTTTTGAGTTGGTACTTGAAAAACACGCTACTGAAGGTCCATGGATGGGGCCCCTACAGGACTTGTCAGTAGAGAGGTCTAATATTCAGTTTTAGTTATATATGTTATTAGATTGCAATCATCTTCCTGACTCCAGATTTCAGCACAGTCTTCAGCACACATAATTTCCTTTCTTGGGTGAGAGAATTTGGTAAAAATCTAGAAAATGATTATGTATGTTCACACTTGGGTCAGAAAGAAGACAGAGAAGAGAACAACTTTGGAGTAAAGAAGATTCTGAAACAAGGAAGTAAGGAGAGTAAGGTGACTCAGAATCAGTTGTAATTATGGGGAACTAAATCCCTAGGAATTCACAAAATCACAAAATTGTGAGTTAGTGATCTTGAGCAATTTCATTTAAATTTCAAAGGAGAGTGTGATCTCAGTTCCATATACTTACCTCATTTAACACATATGATTATGTGGCAAAGATAGAGTTGCAACTCCCGGGTTTCTTGAGTCTATCTCTGTTTAGCATTCTTTCCATAATGCAGATGGAGGAAGGTGAAGCAAAACAATCTGGAAATGTTAAGAATTTGGGAGACTATGATGGGTAAGTAAAGAAGAGTGTCCTATCTTTAAACTCTTTTAACAAATGGAGATTTCAATGCTATACCAAGGAACAAATGGTAGAAATCATCCCTAGTGCAGACAATAATGGGTGTACTTTTTTTTCTTTTTGGCAGAAAATATAAAAGCAAAAATAAAACTGAGAGTCAGTCTGCTGTTGTTACTATCATGCAAAGGTAACACTAAACAATTTCTGTGCCACAGTCATTCTTTGCTGGGTCTAACCTTCCCATTAGTCCCAGGTTTGGTGTGCACTGAAGACATCGTTTGGGAAAGACATTGCCCACAAGACTAAACTCAAGATGTGGCAAAAAATTTACATGAACCTGGATATCTGCAAAGCTTGGTAAAGCATCTCACTTTCCAGAGCCAGGCAGTATCACATAGTGGCAAATTCCTTGCTAAGTATTTTTCAATTGTTCTTTTGAGGTTCACTGTATCTGTTTGCATACACCCCACTAGATTGTAATATTATGCACCTACTCTTCGCCAACTTAAAAAATAAACACAGTGTATAAATTTGGGAAGGAGAGAAGATTTTATTTCTTATAAAGGGTTATAGTCTGTAAGGTGGCCATCCTGCAGGTTGGGAAGTACAGCCACAAGCCAAGTGCCACCAGGCACTTTAAAGGAAGAAGTATTGTTATACAGCTTTATGCTGAATAGTTTTGCTAAACATATGTATTCAACAGCCTACAGGAAGAGCTACCAATATGTATGCAAGTGGTCCTGACACGTGTGTATCACAAAAACTTGCATGTAACATAAGACCTATGTTCAACTTGAGATGGAAGCTTAATATCCAGATGTATTACAATTAGACCTTTTACATCAAAAGGTCCTTTCACAACCCAAAGGCATGTAAGTGTGCGATCTCTGTAAACGGCTGGAACCAATCCATGGTCAGTGGTCTTATCTGGAGAGAGTTACTAAAATTAGGCTCTTTTCCAATGAAAGCTGTAGTTATAGCTGGTGGAACAGGAGTTAGGGGTCAGTTAGTCAGCATCTCATGAAATTACACGTTGTTTTAATATTGCTTATCTCATGGACAGTGCTTATTCATCTGGTAGAGAAAAAGAAACATCTTATGGCAGTTAGAACATAGTTTATTCTTTAAATATATTAATAGAGGTGAATGATGTAGCTCTTGCCTGGCATGGCCTTAGGTCCTGTTTATAAATTGGTATCTTGTACGAAGAGGCTGTTCTGTCAGTCTTATGATCTGTATTTTGACATTAATGCTAATCAGTTACTGTATCTAAATCATAAAAGGGAGTAGAGTATAGTGAGGCATGTCTGATCCCCCATGCTGTCATGCCTAGGAAAGTTTTAAGGTTGTCCTGGGGTCTCCTTGGCCACAAGGGTGTTTATTCAGTTGGTGTTGGCCTTAGAATTTTATTTTGAGTTTATACCTTATTATACCTTATTATTCTGATCATTCTCATATTCAAATCTAACTCCTCAAGTTATTAATTAACCAGTTAAAAATAAAATTATATTAGTCTAAATGATTTCCATGTGTAAGAATGGTGTATGCTTTGCTTTTGTTCTCTTCTTTAAAATTTTGTATGAAAAAAACACATACAGTGAAACATGCACTTACAATATGATATTTTGAGTGTCTAATTCTTTTACTCATTTTCTAAAATTAAGTAGTTTTTCTTTCCTACAAAATTTTAGGAATCATTTGTATACTCTCAATACATCTACTTTGATTCCCTCCCTTCCAGGACCACTTCTTCTCTTGAAAGTTGAAATGAGTTTGGCAGCCTGAAATCCATCCTTCCATCATCAAACCAGTAAGAACTCAGCTTTCTTTTAAAGTTCTAGCTGCTCTATATCCCTCTGCTGACTGAGGGATTTCCTGGGGAAAAAACATATAAACATGAACCTCTTACTTTCTTTCAAGGTTTCTTCAGTTTTTGTCTGCTTTTGGTCACTCCTGTGCTTTCAGATAGCTTCAAATATTTTTTTCTCCCAGATTTATCATTGGTAACAGTAGGATGGCTAGTTCAATACATGCTATTTCACCATTAACTGGAACTGAATCATATTCCTGCTTTTGTCATTATATTCCCAGGTGCTGTAACAATGCTTTCAATATTATAGATATTTAATATATATTTTTTGAATTATTTTTATTTTATTTTTTTTTTTTTGAAACAGATTCTCGCTCTGTCACCCAGGCTGGAGTGCAGTGGTACAATCTCAGCTCGCAGCAACCTCGACCTCCTGGGTTCAAGCAATTCTCCTGCCTCAGCCTCCCAAGTAGCTGGGATTACAGGCGTGCATCACCATGCCTGGCTAATTTTTTGTATTTTTAGTAGAGATGGGGTTTCACTATGTTGCCCAGGTTGGTCTTGAATTCCTGACCTGAAGTGATCCACCTGTCTGGTCTCCCATAGTGTTAGGATTACAGGCGTGAGTCCCTGCACCTAGCCAAATTATTTTTGAAGGATTGCATTTCTTTCTCTCCTGTCCTGAAAGGATTGTGCTTCTTTCTCTCCTGGTATTGCAATATTTCTTTCTGCTTTACAAAGCAGAGTAAAACCTAAACTATTGTTGTTACAGTACCAAACTCATGGCACAACACTGTGTAATTTAGAGTTTTATTATTTAATGTAACTCTTTACTCCCTCTATTAAGTATCTCTTGTAGTGTAACAGATCACCCACAATTTAGAAGCTTACTACAACAAATATCTATGATCACAGTGTTGGTAGATAAGGAGTACTGGCCCAGCTTAGCTGGGTGTCTCTGACTCAGGGTCTCTCAGGGCACTGCAGTCTCCTTTGAAGTCAAAATTGGGGAACAATTTGCTTTTACATTCATTCACATCATGGTTGTTGGCAGAATTTCAGTTCTCAGGACACTGGGCTGAAGACCTTATTTCCTCTCTAACCATTGACCAGAATCCTCTTTCAAATGAAATGTAGACCTTTTCATCATGTACTTCTAACATGGCAGCTGCCTTCCTCAAAGAAGAAGAGGAGAGAACAAGAGAGAGTGACCAAGATGGCCATCACAGACTTTTTGTAAACTAATCTTGGAAGTGACACTCCATTCCCTCTGCTGCATTACCTTCACTAGAAGTGAGTCATGAAATCCAACTGAAGGGGAGGGAATTTTACAAAAGCATGAATACAGGAGGCAGAGTTTTTTGGAGACCATCTTAGAAACCACCTACAACACTTCTCTTACATGAAGAGATGAATCATTTTAAAAAATACATTTCAAAAGTGCATGGATCTCCTATTTTATTTCAGGAACTGCTATGCTCTAAGGGGTGGAAAGATAAGGGATGGAACTATAAAGTGGCTCACTTCTTATCTTCCAGGAACTTATGTTCTGGTTCAGGAGGCAGAACTATTGAAATGTGATCAGTGCTATAAAAGCTGTAGGAGTTGTGGGAGCAGAAAAACTTTTTAAGATGTAAGAAATGTTACCTTTGTAAACTAAAAATAAAATTCTAAGCCCTCTAACCATCTGAATGAACCCCTCTTCTAGGCCGTTTCAAAGTTAACCTGAGAACCCAGTTCAGGCCATGATGGGAAGTGGAGGTCATACATACCTCCTTATACCCTCCTTCCTTTGGAATCAGGCACAACTAACCAACATTAACATTAAAACAGAGGTTTTAAGACTTTTTGTAGCAAAATGACACCGATTTCCAGCCTGACTCTGGTATTGTGTCACAAGGCAGATAGCAGGCTCTGAAAGAAATTGAAGTATTTTACCCTAAAATACATTTCTTTGTAATATTTTGAAATGCCCCTGCAAAGCTGTCTCTTGTGGGGAAAATCTAAATTCTGTAGAGAATTTCTTTCCTTTTCCAGTTCTTTTCCCTGATCCAGGAGAGAATTAATGGAGTCTGATACCTTTTTAAAGTCTGATAAGAAACATTTACAATCTTTTCATTTTCAAGCCTGCTACCTGGAAGCTTCATCTGCATAATAAGAACCTTGGTCTCCACAACCTCTTGTCTTAACCCAAACACTCCCTTCTATGGATTGCAGATCTTTAGATAAACTCTTTCAACCAATTACCAATTGGAAATCTACCTATGACCTGGAAGCCCACACTTTGAGTTGTTTTATCTTTTCAGACAGAACCAATGTACATCTTACATGTACTGATTGATGTATTACATCTCCCTAAAATGTATAAAACTAAGCTTTAGCTCAACTACCTTAGCACATGCCATGAGGACCTCCTGAGGCTGTGTCATGGGCATATCCTTAACCTTGGCAAAATAAACTAAACTGAGACTTGTCTCAGATAATTTTTGGTTCACACCTTCATAAAGGAAGTAAAGTTCGTAAAGGAAGGCTATGTGTTGAAGAAAAGAACAGGAGAGAAAGCATCTTCCAACATGCACCTGTGAGAACCTTGCAAGAATTACAGACACTTTTAATGACAAAGTCAGGCATCTGCATTGGGAGGAGTGGTGAGGAAGAAGGAGGCTGGATAAAGGAGCCAGAAGACATGCTGGGAGGGGCCTATTAGGCCACATTCAGGACTTTGGACACTGCAGTATGTGAAGTGGAAACACTGAAGGATATAATCAGTTATGTACAGAATAAAAATGCTCTGAGCCAAGCTTGGTATACACTGTTTTATCAATAAACAGACCAAAAAGAAGAGGAATATGTGTCATCTCCCATTTCAAAACCTCTAAGACTACTCTATCAAATGACTAGGTTATAGTCTAGGTGGAAAGCTTTGTGTGAGCTCCTTTACTTCAGGTCAAATTATACATCTCAATGACTGAAAACCGCATCTCAATAACATGTAATTTCTCACAAGCACCACATTTTGTGAAGTAACTGGAAGAATATGATTCAAGATTGTTTCCAGAGAAGAATGAAAGAAAATAGTAGTGTTCCTGTGTAATGTTAACCATGAGACAGCTCAACCCATAGCTCCTTTATTTAGCTTGGTAAATTAAATGAATCTCTGAATACTTTAATTACTTCCCCTATTGCCTTTCTTCCTCCACCATGCAAACTCTATGCCATTCACTTGTTAAAGCCTCTTTTGAAACTCATTTCTCACATTTCCCCAAAGATCCATAAGCTTTCTATATGGAAATGAAAAGAAGCAGTGAGGCATATAGTCAGTGATACTTAAAACTGGATGAGTCACCCCTAGGGAATGTCTGGGAGGTGTTTGAGGGCTTAAACATGTGCCAGAGCCCACAGTCTTATAAGTATTCAAGCAGACTAGATTCTGACTGAATAATGCCATAATTTCTAAGATTCTAAATTCTAAGATTCTTTCTAGTGTCATATTGTCAGATACCTGAGAACCCAATTGACTTACTAATATTTATAAACATACACCAACATCAAAGGGAAAATATCTGGCTAAGTCTGGGAGATGACATTGCCCTTGCAGAATTGTATGACCTGTAATCCTATAGTGCTCTTCTGAGCAATGAAGGATTAAAAAATTTGCAGGTACTATGTCTCCATGTACACTAAATCTTGCTCTAATATTCTTCAGAAAAAACAGGACCACTCGGTCAAGGCTATAAGTGATATCTGGATTACCTATATGAGAGACATTATGTCTCCTTTCAAAAAAGTAAAATTTTCTATATGAAATTTTAACTTCAGAAACAGGTAGGAAAACTATAATTATCATCAAAAATTTTATTTCATACATTTATTTACAAAAAGATACTTGCTTTTCCTTCTTAAATTAGATAATTTATATCCAGTCCAGCAGGAAATTCACATATCAGAAGTAAAATAACATTCATTTTATTACCCACCTCTTCTTAGCTGGGATCACATAGGGCTTTAAAATTATCATTTAATTATGACCGAGGAAAGGCACACTTTTGGGAAGATTAAAGGATCTGGCATGGAACTTCAGAGAAGGTGATTATCAGGGAAACTTAGCAAGCATATATTAGAGACAAATTTGATTGATGACAGTTATAGAAAATGAATGACACAGGATGAAATGAAAGACCACTAAATTAGAGAAGGCATTCTCTACTGAATGGTGTTATATATTGTCAGACTGAGAGATGTTTATAAGAAGAAAAATGAGCACTTCATCATCAAATATAAGTTGTATGAGTCTGTTTTCACTCTGCTGATAAAGACATACCCGAGACTGGGGAATTTACAAAAGGAAGAGGTTTAATTGGACTTACAGTTCCACATGGCTGGCAAGATCATGATCATGGCAGAAGGCAAGGAGGAGCAAGTCACATCTTACATGGATGGTAGCAAGCAAAAAAATAGAACTTGTGCAGAGAAACTCCCATTTTTTAAAACCATCAGATCTTGTGAGACCCATTTACTATCATGAGAACAGCACAGGAAAGACCTGCCCCCATGATTCAATCATCTCCCACCAGGTCCCTCCCACAACACGTGGGAATTATGGGAGCTTAAAGATGACATTTGGATGGGGACACAGAGCCAAGCCATATCATTCGGCTCCTGACCCCTCCCAAACCTCATATTTTTACATTTCAAAATTAATCATGCTTTCCCAACAGTCTCCCAAAGTCTCAACTGATTTCAGCATTAACTCAAAAATTCACAGTCCAAAATCTCATCTGAGACAAGACAAGTCTCTTCTGCCTATGAGCCTGTTAAATCAAACGCAAGTTAGTTACTTCCTAGACACAATGTGGATACAGGCATTGGGCAAATACAACCATTCCCATTCCAAATGGGAGAAAATGGCCAAAACGAAGGAGTTACAGGCCCCATGCAAGTCCAAAATTTAGCAGTGCAGTCAAATCTTGAAGCTCCAAAATGATCTCCTTTGAGTCCAGGTATCATATCCAGGTCATGCTGATGCAAGGGGTGGGTTCGCATGGTCTTGGGCAACTCTGTCCCTGTGACTTTGCAGGATACAGTCTCCCGCCCAGCTGTCTTCACAGCTGGCATTGAGTATCTGTGACTTTTCCAGGTGCACAGTGCAAGCTGTCAGTGGATCTACCATTCTGGGGTCTGGAGATTGGTGGCCCTCATCTCACAGCTCCTACTAAGCAGTGCCGCAGCAGTAACTCAGTGTGTGGGCTCCCACCCCACATTTCCCTTCTGCACTGCTCTAGCAGAGGTTCTCCATGAGGGCTTCACCCCTGCAGCAAACACTGCTTGGGCATCCAGGTATTTCCATGCATCTTCTGAAATCTAGGCAGGGGTTCCCAAACCTCAATTCTTGATTTCTGTGCCCTCACAGTCTCAACACCACACAAAAGCTGCCAAGGCTTGAGGGTTGCACCCTCTGAAGCAAGAGTCCAAGCTCTACATTGGCCCCTTTGAACCACAGCTGGAGCGTCTGGAATGCAGGGCACCACGTCCCTAGGCTGCACACAGCATGGGATCCTGGGCCCGGCCCAGGGAACCACTTTTTTCTCCTAGGCCTCTGGGACTGTGATGGGAGGGGCTGCCATGAAAACCTCTGACATGCCCTGGAAACATTTTCCACATTGTTTAGGGGACTAACATTTGACACTTCGATACTTATGCAAATTTGTGCGGGTGGCTTGAATTTCTCCTCAGAAAATGGAATTTTCTTTTCTATTGCATTGTCAGGCTGCAAATTTTCTGAAATTTTATGCTCTGATAAAACTGAATGCCTTTAACAGCGTCTAAGGCACATCTTGAATGCCTTGCTGCTTAGAAATTTCGTCTGCCAGATACCCTAAATCATCTCTCTCAAGTTCAAAGTTTCACAAATCTCTAGGCCAGGGGCAAAATGCAGCCAGTCTCTTTGCTAAAACATAGCAAGAGTCACCTTTGCTCCAGTTCCCAGCAAGTTCCTCATCTCCATCTAAGACCACTTTAGCCTGGACCTTATTGCTGATATCACTATCAGCATTTTTATCAAAGTCATTCAATAAGTCTCTAGAAAGTTCTGAACTTTCCCAAATTTTTCTGTCTTCTTCTGAGTCCTCCAAACTGTTCCAGCCTCAGCCTGTTACCCAGTTCCAAAATTGCTTCCACATTTTCATGTATCTTTTTAGCAATGCCCCACTCTACTGGTACTAATTTGCTGTGTTAGTGCATTTTCACACTCCTGATGAAGACATACCCGAGACTGGGCAGCAAAAGAAAGAGGTTTAATGGACTTACAGTTCCACATGGCTGGGGAGGCCTCACAATCATGGTGGAAGGCAAGGAGGAGCAAGTCACATCTTATGTGGGTGGCCAAAAAAAAAAAAAGCTTGTGCAGAGAAACTTCTGTTTTTTTAAAACTATCAGATCTTGTGAGACCCAATCACTATCATGAGACCAGCACGGGAAAGACCTGCCCTCATGATTCAATCATCTCCCATTGGATATCTCCCACAACACATGGGATTTATATGAGGAACAAGATGATATGTGCATGGAGACATAGAGCCAAACCATACCATAAGTTAATACAGGAACTACCAGAGTTCTAAAATTATAAACCTGGATTTTCCAGAGTTCCAAAATTATAAACCTGGATTTTCCTAAGAAAATAGAGTGAATTATGACTTATAAAATATCAATAAGATATTTTTCTATTTTGGAAAGTTATTAACACCCCAAATTCATGTGACCATATCATAGTGAAGAAGTAGAAGTATATTTGGAAACAGGAATAGCCAACTAAAGCCAATTGTCATTATAAGGCTTTCATCAATTTAACATATTATTGCTGAACGTTTTACTCTCAAGACTTTTTTTCACATGGAAATTAATTGGATTTAGTCCGTAGATTCTTACATCATGCGTATATCATTAATACCTTAAAAATAGGTATAGAGTACATATGACTAGCTGGAATATAATATTAAATTCATCTTAAACCTAATTTTAGAGTGTAATATTTTCTGCTCTCAAAATTAAGAAGTAGAAATGAGGACCAACTGGGTAGATTTTTTTTTTCTTACTCACTTATTTCAGTATTTACCAGACATCTACTACATTCAAGGTACTGTACCAGCCTTTGTGTTCACAAAGAAAAAAAAGAAAACTGACCTATAAACATATATAAGAAGATGTGGTAAAATAAGGACAAACAAATCCCAGGTTAAGTCTCCTCTCCTCCAGCGATGGAGTAACTCTGAATGCCACCACTAAAGGAAGTAGAAATAAGCTGATTCTTCCAACTCAGAGGTTGTGGGACTTTGGATGCTCCACTTTCACATTCCTCTTGTTCTCTCTAGCTGTAGGGTTTCTTAGCTCCACACATGCTCAGTCATTCAATTAGTTATTACCAACAGTGCTAAAAATATTCCTCCTCATTAAATGGACCTGTCACTTCATTTAAACTCCTTTGTGCATTAATTTAGATTTAAATAATGATACCCAGTTTTACTTCCTTGTTTACCACTTTATTTCTCTGCCCTGACTTTGGCCCAAATAAGCACTTCATAGCTCTTCAAAGCTGGAAGGGCAAACATTTCCAAATTTTTTCATTAAAATAAGAATGTACTTTAGATAATTTAAGAGGTTCTCTATTACTTACTAGTCCCCTCCCAGGACTCTCCTTTGCACCCAGTCTATCCCATATCCCACAGGTGATCCACTTCACCTTCATGCTGCGTATTCCCTCCCATCCTGGGCAATTCTTGCTTGGGGTTTCCCATGTATGTAATTGCAGTCAAATGGATAGTAGCTGGGGCTGGAGTCATCTGAAGTTTCTTCATGTGCATATCTGACACATGGCCTGAGAAGCTAGAGCTCTGAAAGTTGTTTTGCATTCTCTCTCCATGTGACTCCATGGCTAGCTTAGGCTTCCTTACAGTATGGCGGTCCTAGACTAGTGTGCCTTTTTCACATGTGACTGAATTTCCCAGAAGAAGCATTCCAAGAGTCCCAGATGAAAGACGCAATTCTTTTTGTGACCTAAACTTAGAAGCTCCAGAACATCATTTCTGCATTCTACTACTTGAGTAATTCCTAGGGCAAGCTGACATTCAACTGGAAGCGTGACTTGATCTCTCAATGGAAGCAGTAGCCAAGATTCTGTGACTGCCTTTAATCCACCCTATGCTATTTGTTTAACTAAGGCCCCATATTTGTAGGGCTTATTAATGTTTTTAAAATAATGAAGACACAGAGACTTGGAGCAAATGACTTACTACCAAGGTTTTTTGGTAAATTGGTGTCGGAGCAGTGAAAACAAATGTATACAGAGCTCTTCATTCTTTAAGTATCCGATTCTCTACTTGCTGAAGGGTTTTTAAGTGAATAATCAATCCTGTATGTTAAAATCCACCAGAATGACATCTTAAAGATTCTTGTTTATGTGCATTAGCAGCTTTTGTGCAAATAAAATCTTTTCTCAATTTAATGCTTTTTTTAATCACCAAATTTCCTAATGTTTTAGTCTCTGATGTTCTAGAGACATGGTACGAAAAGCTACTTCACTGATCATTTTTTCCATGATGATTTTATCCTACTGATTCTACAGATTGAAATAATGATTTTACCTTCTCCTTTGAAAATTAAACTGTCATGTCAAGTAGATATTATAAAGTTTTGGTTAGTTAATACATTTTACTCATGAAAATCTACTTAATTCTCAATAAGCACAAGATGAAATTTTAGAACTTTTGGCTCCATGCATTTATGTTAAACAACTGGTTTTGGGGGAAACAAAGAGAAGAAGGATATTTTCTACAATCTTACTTATGTGAACATCTTGGGGAATTAAGCTGTTTTCTTTGGGCCTCCTCCTGGTTTTCTGTTCAGTTTCTCTTCTCATCCAAATCTATTCTTTTACTTTTAATTTTTTTTTCTGAATGTGTTCTGCCACTTTAGTTCTCTGTGAGGTTTCTTATTTTGTTTATAGATAAAAACTTGGTGCTTTTCTTCAGTTACCAGTAAATGTTTGTGTAGAATTGCCTAGTTAGCCTCTGATGATGATGGCGTGAGTCAACCCTTTCTCTATGTTTCTGTAGTTTCCCCTGCAATGTGTAAAGGCACCCTGTTTCATCTTATCTAGCTTTGGCATGAGTCCATACTGTGTGTATGTGCATATGCACATGAAATGCCTTCTCCTGCCAAGTGAAAATGCACAGTACCTTTCCCAGAAACTGCAATCCAATAGAAACAAAATACAAACTCTGCAGCAGAATTAGAACTTGTTTGTTGAAAATAACTTTTCAGTAATAAAAATCATTAAACTTATATTATATGATATCAATTTCTTGTTTAGAAAACATTTCAAATAGGCCATTTATCGTTACTCTAATTTCAGAGTCCAAGAGGTTAAAGACTTGTCTGTTTATGGCAATAATTACAAAATGTATGACCAAAACTATTTTGAAATAGTTAAAAGTATTCTTAGGAATTGGAAATGAATCTATGAAATGATAATTAAATTATGAAGGAAGTTTTTTTTAAAGTAACCAGAACTGTATATATTTGCCTCACTTGAAAAAGTGATTAGTGAGTCCAATAAAGATGATTAGAATGTCAATTTTAAAGTAGCGCATCCTTAAGAAGAATGTACTTGTGAGGGAAGATGCCTGCATGGCATATGGAAAGTGGGCATTCTGAAGGCAAACACCTGCTAGTACATTCTAGCTTACTGACTAACGCTATATGGGCTGCTGGGCAGGTAGACTTCTAAGTGGAGACCAAAGCATCCACCTTTCTGTATCAGAAGACACAAGTCAAACATCACCCATAGAACTGGCCTGGCTCACAAGACAATTTTCTGATTGAAATTCTATAATATTTTATGTTAATTTTCCTATAGGTGAGAATTAACTGACTCGTTGATTAGTCTTTCTATAGTTTTGTTTCTCATTTAAAATTAATATATTGCCAAGTGTGGTGGCTCATGGCTGTAATCCTAGAAGCCTGGGAGGCTGAAGTGGGAGGATCACTTGATACTAGGAGTTTGAGACCAGCTGGGCAACATAATGAGACACAATCTCTAAAATAGAAAGAAAGAAAGAAAGAAAGAGAGAGAGAGAGAGAGAGAGAGAGAGAGAGAGAGAGAGAAAGAAAGAAAGAAAGAAAGCAAGCAAGCAAGCTGGGTGTGGTGGCATGTGCCTGTAGTTCCAGCTATTTTAGTGGCTGAGGTAGAAAGATTATTTGAGGCCAGGAGTTGGAGGCTATAGTGAGCTATGATCCTGGTATTGAACTCTAGCCTGGGAAACAGAACCAGACCCTGAGTATATAAAAAAAAAAAATTATTATATTACTAATATAGTCAAGTGTATTGTGAGATAGTTGCTCTGATTCTGATCACCTTTGTGTTTACTGGCAAAACCAAGTTTCTGACCCTGTGAAAGTATAGACTAGACTCTAGACTCCTGTTTTTTTGACTGTTCTAATGGCCATCATTATTAAAATCACTGGATGGTTTTCGAAAAGACAGATTACTTAAGTCCTTCTGTGATGCACTGAATACAATTATCTTCTGGAAGAAGCTGACATCTACTTTTTAGGTAATTTCCTGTGCTAATTATTATATAAAGAAAAGAAGGCAAGTGATTATACACTGCTATGTTAATTTCTCAACGGAAAATGGGAAAAATATGCAGTAAGCTTTTGCTATGTGCCAGGCATTGGAGTAGATGCTGGGGACACATAGTTGGATGAGGCAGAGATCCATTTTCAAGGAAGACGTCATGAAGATAACAGGCCAAGAGTCAACTATCTAAAATATATTTGAGTGCCTTTTAAAATAAAGTTCTATCAAAAGATAGAAAAAAAAAAAGAGCAAGTAACTTTAAGGACTTTCCAGGGACAATAATATAGAAAGTTCAGAGTCATAGTTTTAAGAAATAGCCAGATTTGAAGCATCACAGCTAATGAGAAGACAATTCTGCTACTAATGTGGGAAGAAAAATCTCAAGAGGTATGGAAGGCAAACTATACAGAGGTTTAATGAGTTTCATTAACACAATTAGGGGCAGAGTGGAAGAAGAGGATTTAGCTGAGTTTTAAATCAGAGGAATGAAGCATTGGCTGCTGACCTTGGGGAATTGCCAGAATTAACAGGAAATTTTCCACTTGCTCATGTCCAACATCCCTGCCTATCCCAATGTGGGAATGGTTTAGCATATAAAATGGGGTAAAGCTGTAAAAGTGATATTGTAGTTTAGTAAAATGTTCTAATGATTTTTTTAATACATACCCAGTTTCCCATTTGTGATCTACTGATGAAGAAAATAATAGGTTTGCTTCATATTTAGGCTACCAATACTGTAAACTGTTACACTCAGTTTCCAGATACATACAGTATGTGAAGAATGGGCATAATCACATGGTAGAAAATCCACACTATGAGTAGAACAATTAGACTATACTTTGTGTTTTTTGGTTCTGAATGAGAAAATCTAAGAAATAGTCTTTTTAGTCTTGTATTCTGCATCAACCCTGCTTAGAAAGGTTTATCTACCTATACAAGAACCATGGTCATCATCTGTTATTAATGTGATGGTAGTCAACTGAGTTGTGGATCAGTGCCTAGCAGTAAATTAATTTTTCCTTAAAGTAGCATTGTAGTTGCACAAATTCATAAGGTGAAAATAAATCCTACAGCAACATATTGCAAAAAAAGAAAAAAAAGACAGAAGAACAAGATTTTAAAAATCTGAGTAATCCCTGATGTAATAATGGAATAAAAATACAATATCTTTTAAAAATGTAAATTTGGCCAATAAAATTTAGGCATGGAAATGCCAATGATAGCTAGTGCTATATAGTATTTATATACCAGCAATTGTCCTAAATTTTTTACAAGTATTAATCTACTTAATTCTCACAATAACATTATTATTACCACTATTACTGTCTTAATTATAAATATTGGGACAATTATGGTATCAAGGTTAAGTAATTTGTGTAAGATCACTTGGTGCCAAACCTATTATTCACTGTTCCAACTGGCATCCCAACAGTATCCCAAGCTTCCAAACATTGATTTCTCATCTTTTCCTGTTGGTGTCTTGGCATAAGGAGTTTGAAGTTAACTGGCAGGCACCTGTAGCCTGAGGCTTAATAGAACCATAAGGACATTCCATAGAATATCACACTTGTACACTACTTACTACATCAATGACATCATGTTAATTGAAGTGAATGAGCTAAAAGTGACAAGTATGCAGGTTTCAAATCCTGTGAATGCTGCATTTTTTAAATCCCCTTTTGGTTAAAAAAAAAAAAAAATCTACATTTAACAGAACCAAACAGTTCCAATACATGTTGTTCAAGGGTCAACTGTATGCTGAAGCTCTCTAGCTGCAACGAATGAGTCATTACGATCATCTGTTTTTCACCTTTAATCCTTAATTGGTGACTAATCACCTGTTAGTCTTCCATTGTCTTTTTTCAAATCATCAATTCCCAACAACAGTCATCGAAAGTCATAAACCTTATCATAATAATTCCCACATATTTCTCAATTGCTTTATATATTGCATCTACCAGTGCATTTCTTTTTGCCAGTACCATCTCAATTCACAACAAGTAGAAATTGTAACAATAGTACTATTATCACCTGCAAAGAACTGTATCTGTATATTTACTGCTAGTGATGGGATTCTCCTTGTCAGCTAGCCAGCAGGTGATCCAGTTTTAAAATTCCGTTTTTGAGTTGCTTTCTCAGACCACTTTTAGCAACAACTGTTTCAGATGGGGTTTCCCAGAAAGCAGCTTCTGAGATTAAAAATGTCCATGGAAAATGTTTACTAGGAATTTCTCCCAGAATCAATATCTAGGAATGGTGGAAGTAAAGAAAGCAGGATCTGGCAGAGGTAGAGATTTAACTACAAGGAAGTTATGTAAGAGGCCCCAACCAATCTGACAGGGAGTGCTGGAGTTGGGATGTCCCTTAAAAATGGTCTGCAATGGACACAAGAGTCTTTATTTTTTATTTTTATTTATTTATTTATTTTTGAGATGGAGTCTCGCTCTGTCGCCCAGGCTGGAGTGCAGTGGCCGGATCTCAGCTCACTGCAAGCTGCGCCTCCCGGGTTCACGCTATTCTCCTGCCTCAGCCTCCCGAGTGGCTGGGACTACAGGCGCCCACCACCTCGCCCGGCTAGTTTTTTTGTATTTTTTAGTAGAGACGGGGTTTCACCCTGTTAGCCAGGATGGTCTCAATCTGCTGACCTTGTGATCCGCCTGTCTCGGCCTCCCAAAGTGCTGGGATTACAGGCTTGAGCCACCGCACCCGGCCCTCACAAGAGTCTTTATATTCTCATATAAACCAGTCGTTGGATATGCATGGCTTTAGGAAACAGAGCATGACTTTGAGTAAGTACTGGAAATGCATTTACCCGAGAACACTTAGCTGCCACCATGCTGAGAAACTGGGGGATTAAGTGTCTCAGATCTGGATGAGAGATCTAGGTGGTACATAGCAGTATCCATTGAAATTATTTTGGCTATAGACTAGAGCATCAGTTGAATGATTCATGGAGAACTTTCCACAGTAAATAGAGATAGTCCTCTTGGTTATGGATGGAGACAATAACAGAAAATAGAAATGTCTCCTTATTAAGCCAACCTCATATTTTTTTATGATGGTTCAGTAAGAACACATGAGCAGGATGCTTATAGAGCAGGAGAAAAAATCATTAGTGAGTTCATTAAGTAAACGCATTGTGGTGAGAAGGAGCAGTTGAAGAATAGGGATATATTATGACTTAGGAATTCCAAATTGTGTGACTTTGAGCAACAGACTTAAGCAATCTAAACCTCAGTTTGATAAACTATAAAATGGGGATAGTAGGCTGGGCATGGCAGCTCAGGCCTGTAATGCCAGTACTTTGGGAAACCAATGTGGGTGGGTGGATTGCTTGAGTTCAGGGGCTCAATACCAGACTGGGCAACGTGGGGAATCCCCGTGTCTACACAGAATTCAAAAATTAGCTGGGTGTGGTGGTGAACGCCTGAAGTCCCAGCTGCTCGGAAGGCTGATGTGGGAGGATTGCTTGAGACTGGGAGGCAGAGTGTGCAGTGAGCCGAGATCATACCACTGCACTCCAGCCTGGACGACAGAGTGAGACGCTATGTCAAAAAATAAACAATTAAAAAAAAAAAAAAAAACAGAAAAAAGAAAAAAAGGGGGATAAGAATCTCTTTGCTGTGTGGTTGTTCCGGAGCACCTAGTTCTGGCTGTCAGATATTATAGGTTAAACAAATGTCCTTTTTTCAGAAGAGGGTGATAATTTATTCCCACCAATATCCTTGTAGACTTGGGAATAAATATATTTGTTAATACTTAAGTTATTAAAAATAACTAGTTCAAGAGAAGGTAATGGGATATGATGATAGTAGTATTCTTCTCTGAGTTTTACATAGTGTTTATTCAAAAGCCTGAAATGTCTATTAATAGTTCTAGGGGGAAAAAAAGCTTAAACACAGTATCGTTATAATTTTATATAACAATTAGAGAATTAAAATTTCATTTTATTTTCCCAGTGGCATTGTGCCTTCCCTTCCTAGACGGAAATTCTGGAGCTCCTTCTGTGCATATCCAATGTTGGGTTTTCCCATCTTGGTCCTTTTTCTCTTTCTTACCCTTTCTTCACTCCTCTTTCTCTCTCCTTTCATTTCTGTTTCTCTCTCTTTTCCTTTCATTTATTATCAAATTGTTTGTTTTTTTCCATCTTTATCTATATCATTTTGACTGCTTTCAAAATGAACCTTTTCTTGTACACTGTTACTGGGAATGTAAAGTAATACAGTCATTATGAAAAACAGTATAGAGGTCCCTCAAAAAACTAAAACTAGAGATACCATATGATATAGCAATCTCACTGCTAGGAATATATCAAAAAGAAAGAAAATCAGTACATCGAAGAGATAGCTGCACTCCCATGTTTATTGCATAATCATCCCATGTTATTATTCACAATAGCCAAGATATGGAATAAACCTAAATATCCATCAAAGGATGAATGGATAAAGAATATGTGGTACATATACACAATAGAATACTACTTAGCTATAAAAAAGAATGAAATGTCATTTTCAGCGGCATGGATGGAACTGGAGGAAACTGTGTTAAGGGAAGTAAGCCAGGCACAGAAAGACAAAGCTTGTATGTTCTCACTCATGTGTGGGAGTTAAAATAATGGGTCTTATGGAGGCAGAGACTAGTATGGTGATTACTAGAGTCTGGGAAGGGAAAGGAAGAAGGGGGATGGTGAGAAGTAGATTAATGGGCATTAGAATACAGTTAGAAAGAATAAGTTCTAGTATTTTATAGTACACTAGAAAAATTATAGTTAATAATTTATTGTGTGATTCAAAATAGCTAGAAGAATTGTAATGTACCCAACACACAGAGGAAGATAAATGTTAAAAATGATGAATATCCCAGTTTACTCTGATTTGTTCATTACATTGTGTACATGTAGCAAAATATCACATATATCCCCAAAATTTGTACAACTATGGTTGTACAAATGTATTATCAATTAAAAATACAATAAGAAACTTCCAACTGTAACAAATAAAATGATCCTTTCTTCTTTTCTGATCATAAAAGTAATACATGATTATTGAAGTATATAAACAAAAATTACAATACATCTATCACCAAGAAATGACCACTATTAAACAGAGTATTTTTTCCAATGCTTGTTCTCTTCCATTTCCATATTGCTTTATCTATACATGTTTAAATATTTAAATACTTATATATAAGAACATTTTAAAAACAATTTTATAACAGCTTTCCTTCTCTTTAGAGTATTTTTAATATCATTATTCCTTGAAAACATGATTTGTAAAATTTGTATAACATTTTAAGTGTGTAATGCAAATTATTTAGCCTAATTTTGGACATAAGCCTTTTTGTTGTTGTTGTTGTTGAGACAGAGTCTTGCTTTGTCACCCAGACTGGAGTGCACTGGCATGATCTCGGTTCACTGCAACCTCCGCCTCCTGGGTTCAAGCAATTTTCCTGCCTCAGTCTCCCGAGTAACTGGGATTACAGGTGCCCGCCATCACGCCCAGCTAATTTTTGTATTCTTGGTAAAGACATGGTTTCACCATGTTGACCAGGCTGGTCTCAAACTCTTGATCTCGTGATCTGCCTGCCTCTGACTCTCAAAGTGCTGGGATTACAGGTGGGAGCCACTGTGTCCGGTCTTTGTTTTCTATTATAAATAAAGCCTTGAACATCCTCAACTGTAAGTAACTTACGCCTCTTTTTAAGTCTTGAAAATGGGTTAAAGGATAGAAGGATTTTTAATATTCTTGAAACATTTAAAATAGCTTTGTAAATGTGTGCGGCAATTTATACCTTAAAAAAATTAACAACTGTAACATGAAGGATAAATGCTTGAGAGGATGGATAGTCCATCCTTCATGATGTGATCACTATGCACTGCATGTCTGTATCTGAACATCTGATGTACTCCATAAATACATACACCTATGATGTACTCACACTAATTACAAACTAAAAAATTAAAAAGATTAACAATTTCTTACTGACAATGTATGTTTCCAATTTATTTAAAAGGAGACTATATATTTATTAGTTTTTTTCTATTTGTTTTTGATAAGAATCAAATTCATAATTTATATCTTTTCTATTAGGAGTAATTCTATTTACATTTTTATTTCTATTTTATATTGAGTGTGATTATTCAATCTTAGCACATACAATAACCTATTTTTAAGCTTGTATTCTCATTGCCATTCTAAAAATTAAATAATTAGTGCATTTCGTTTTTTTGTGAAATCTCATAAAGTAGTGCGTTTCGTGAACATAAGTAACACTGAGCTAAGCCTGATGAGAGATGAATAAAATTTAATTTTAAATAGACCAATATAGTCATTTTAAAACTAGTGACAGGTTGAAGTATCAAAGATGGATTTTATCAGATATCTTCACTACGGATTACTTAACAACTCAAGGACAGCTTGAATATTTGTATGCTTTCCACAAATGGTGCCCAGAATAAAATTATTTTTCTTTTTTTGAAATGGAGTCTTGCTCTGTCACCCAGGCTGGTGTGCTGTGGCCGGATTTCAGCTCACTGCAAGCTCTGCCTCCCGGGTTCACGCCCTTCTCCTGCCTCAGCCTCCAGAGTAGCTAGGACTACAGGTGCCCGCCACCTCGCCTGCTAGTTTTTTGTATTTTTTAGTAGAGACAGGGTTTAACCGGGTTAGCCAGGATGGTCTCTATCTCCTGACCTCGTGATCCTCCCGTCTCGGCCTCCCAAAATGCTGGGATTACAGACTTGAGCCACCGCGCCCGGCCATAAAATTATTTTTCTGATGCAATGTACAAACTGATGTGGTATAAAGTTTGTCAGACAATATAAAATAATCAATTTGCCTGACAACATCATAAATAAAAAGAAATGTATGTTTCTTCCCTTTTCTCTTTACATAAATAGCAGGAATTAGTTTGTCATACCTAGAATAATCTCCTGGTGAGGCTTTGTGAGGTGCCAATGTTTTAGCCTCTGCCCAACTTACAAGTCTGAAGCCTCAAAGGACATTTGGTCTTATTAAAGAAAGAAAAGAGTAAGAATGGATCACAAGGAGTATATGCAGGGCTCAGTTTGGAAAAATATCTGAAAATTGCCAGGAGGTAAATTGAAAGGTGAAAGTGCATGGAGTAGTGAGAAGAGAGAGATTATTTAAAAAAAAAAAAGAAGAAGAAGAAGAAGAGAAAGAAAGGAGGAAGAGAGTCTTTGTGTCGGCAGGGAGCATTTATAAGCAAGGTTTAAGGAGTTTAAACATAGCTCCTGAGGTAAATGAGCATCATGGCAAATGGGAGGCAGGATTAGATTGCAGCTCCAACTCGGATAGACAGAGCAGCGTGTGGAGGCTCGCATGGTGAATTTTAGCACTAGAACGACTACAGGAATAAATCAGGTAATGTGAGAGGACCCACAGATCCTCGGAAGGAAGTGGATTGCTCCTGCAGGACCTGGGAGACATCCCAAATACTGTGAGTGCCCAAACTGTGAAAGTGGGAAAAGGAGGTCCTCTGCGCCTGAACGCACACCGGCACTGGCGAAACTGAAGGTCTAGCTTAGGAGAGAAGATTCCAACCTTACCTGAAACTGAGTCAATTTAGAGAGCTAAGCAAAATACAGGGGTAGAGGAAGCAGTGGGAAAGGCCCTGTGAGCTAGCTGGGTCCCCAAGCAGGCCATTTCTGCCTGGCATCACAGGGATCCTTTGTGGGGATGGCCAGAGGCGTGGGGGAAAATGCTACAGAGAGAAGGAAGTCTCCAGCTGAACTTTGGAACAATTTGAACTGGTCAAGAAGCCTCCTGGCCAGAACTCAGGAGAGGGCGCAAATCTGGTGTGCAGACTCCACAGGCAGCGGAAGAACTAAACCCTACTTTCTTTCACAGCCAGCGGCAAGTTCTCAGCCTTGCTTGCCCACTTCCTGAAAACAGAAGGGAGGGCATGGTGGGAGTGAGACTGGCCCTACTTGCCAGGAAACAAGATGAAGTCTGTGACAGTTGGGTTTCCTCCACTTCCCTGAAAATCTGCCTGACTCAACAGAGCCAGTTATAATTCTAGTTACTTAATTCCATTGACCTAGGAACCACAACCCCATTTGCAACAGCAGCCGCAGCAAGACCTGCCTAAGAAGAGTATGAGCTCAGGCACACCTAGTCCTGCCCCCACCTAATGGTCCTTCTCTACCCACCCTAGTAACTGAACACAAAGGGCATATACTCGGGAGTTCGAGGGCCCTGCCCACCATCAGTTCCTCTCCATACTACCATAGCTGATGCTCTCTGAAAGTGCCACCTCCCAGCAGGAGACCAACCAGCACAAAAATAGAGCATTAAACTACCAAAGCCAAGAACCCTACAGAGTACATTTCACCCCTTTGCCACCTCCACCAGAACAAGCACTGGTATCCACAGCTGAGAGACCCCATAGATGGCTCACATCACAGGACTCTGTGCAGACAACCCCCAGTAGCAGCCTGGAGTCGTGTATACCCTCTGGGTGGGGAGACCCAGAGGAGATACAACAATCACTGCAGTTCAGCTCACAGGAAGCCACATCATAGGAAAAGGGGAGAGTCTACATTAAGGGAACAACCCATGGGACAAAAGAGTCTAAACAACAGCTTTCAACCCTAGACCTTCCCTCTGACAGAGTCTACCCAAATAGGGGACCAGAAAACCACCTCTGATAATGTGACAAAACAAGGCTCTTCAACACCCTGTAAAAATCACACTAGTTCAACAGTAATGGATTCAAACCATGAAGAAATCCCTGATTTGCCTGAAAAGGAATTCAGGAGGTTAGTTATTAGGCTAACCAGGGAGGCACCAGAGAAAGGCAAAGCCCAATGCAAGGAAATCCAAAACAATGACACAAGAAGTGAAGAGAGAAATATTCATGGACATGTATAGCTTAAAAGCAGTCAAAAATTCAGGAAACTTTGGAAATACTTTTAGAAATGCTAAATGCTCTGAAAAGTCTCAGTAATGGAATTGAACAAGTAGAAGCAAGCAATTCAGAACTTGAAGACAAAGTCTTTGAATTAACCCAATGTCAGCAAAGACAAAGAATAAGAAAATATGAACAAAGCCTTCAAGAAGTCTGGGATATGAATAATCGGAGTACCTGAGGAAGAAAATTCTGAAAGCCTGGAAAACATGTTTGGGGGAATAATCGAGGAAAACTTCCTCAACCTTCCAAAAGCCCTAGACATGCAAATATAAGAAACACAAAGAACACATGGGAAATTCATCACAAAAAGGCACACTGTCATCAGGTTATCCAAAGTTAAGACAAAGGAAAGAATCTTAAGAGTGGTGAGAGAGAAGCACCAGGTAACTTATTTTAAAACCTCTCAGATTAACAGCAGATTTCTCAGAAGAAACCCTATAAACTAGAAGGTCTTGCGGCCCTGTCTTCAGCCTCCTCAAACAAAACAATAATCAGCCAAGAATTCTGTATCCAGAGAAACTAAGCATAATATATGAAGGAAAGATATAGTCTTTTTCAGACAAACAAATGCTGAGAGAATTTGCCACTACCAAGCTACCACTACAACAACTGCTAAAAGTCTTGAAACAAATCCTGGAAATACAACAGAACAGTACCTCTTTAAAGCATAAAGAAATCTCACAGGACCTATAAAACAAAACTACTAGTTAAAAAGCAAAACCAAAGACCAATAAACAAAACCAAAGTACATAGGAAATGAAGAGCATGATGAATGCAATGTACCTCGCATTTCAGTATTAACATTGAATGTAAATGACCTAAATGCTTCACTTAAAAGATACAGAACCACAGAATGGATAAGAACTCACCAACGAACTACCTGCTGGCATTTCATGCAAATGGACATCAAAAGCGAGCAGGAGTAGCTATTCTTATGTTAGACAAAATGAACTTTAAAGCAGCAGCAGTTACGAAAGACGAAGAGGAACATTTTATAATGGTAAAAGGACTTTTCCAACAGGAAAATATCACAATCCTAAACATATATGCACCTAACATTGGAGATCCCAAATTTATAAAACAATTACTAATAGACCTAAGAAATGAGGTAGACAGCAACACTTCAATACTCCACTGACAGCACTAGGCAGGTCATCAAGACAGGAAATCAACACAGAAACAATGGATTTAAACTATACCTAAGAACAAATGGACTTAATAGATACATGCAGAACATTACATCCAACAAACACAGAATACACATTCTATTCAGCAGTGCATAGAGCTTTCTCCAAGATAGACCATACGATTGGCCACAAAAATGAGCCTCAATAAATTTAAGAAATTTGAAATTATATCAAGCACTCTCTTAGACCATAGTGGAATAAAACTGGAAATCAATTCCAAAAGGAAACTTCAAAACCATGCAAATACATGAAAATTAAATAACCTGCTCCTGAATGATCATTGGGTCAAAAACAAAATCAAGATAAAAATTAAAAAAATATTTGAACTAGATGACAATAGGAACACAACCTACAAAAACCTCTGGAATACAGCTAAGAGGTATCAAAAGTTCATAGCCCTAAATACTTACATGAAAAAGACTGAAAGAGCACAAACTGACAATCTAAGGTCACATCTCAAGGAACTAGAGAAACAAGAATAAACCAAACCCAAACCCAGCAGAAGAAAGGAAATAACCAAGATCGGAGAAGAACTAAATAAAAGTGAAACAAAATCACAAAAGATAAATGAAACAAAAAGCTGTTTTGTTTAGAAAAGATAAATAAAATTGATAGACCATTGGCAAGATTAACCAAGAAAAAGAGAGAAAATCCAGATAACCTCAATAAGAAATGATAATGGGAGATACTACAACTGACACTACAGAAATACAAAAGATCATTCAAGGTTACTATGAACATCTTTACATGAATAAACTAGAAAACCTAGAAGAGATGGATAAATTCCTAGAAAGATACAACCCTCCTGTCTTAAATCAGGAAGAATTAGATACCCTGAACAAGCTAATAACAAGCAGCAAGATTGAAACATTAATTTAAAAAATACCAACAAAAATAAGTTCAGAACCAGATGGATTCACAGCCAAATTCTTCCAGACATTCACATAATAATTTGTACCAATCCTATTGGCACTGTTCCATGAGATAGAGAAATAGGGAACCCTCCCTAATTCATTCTATGTAGCCAGCATTACTCTAACACCAAAACCAGGAAATGACATAACCAAAATGAAAACTACACACTGATATCCATGATGAACATAGATGCTAAAATCCTTAACAAAATGCTAGCTAACTGAATCCAGCAACATATCAAAAAGGTAATCCACCAATATCAAGTGGATTTCATACCAGGGATGCAGGGATGGTTTAACATAAGCAAGTCAATAAATGCGATGCACCACATAAACAATTAAAAACAAAAATCACACGATCTCAATAGATGCAGAAAAATCATTCAGCAAAATCCAGCATCCTTTTTGATTAAAACTTTCAGCAAAATCAATATAAAAGGGACATACCTCAATGTAATAAAAGCCGTCTATGACAAACCCAAAGTCTATACAATAACGTATGGGGAACAGTTGAAAGCATTCCCTCTGAGAATTAGAACAAGGCAAGGATGCCCATTCTCACCACTCATCTTCAACATAGAACTGGAAGTCCTACCCAAAGCAATCAGATAAGAGAAAGAAATAAAGGGCATCCAAATTGGTAAAGAGGATGTCAAACTGTCACTGTTTGCTGCTGATATGATCATTTACGTTGAAAACCCTGAATATCCCTGCAGAGAGCTATTATAACTGAGAAAAGAATTTAGTGTAATGTACACAAATCAGTAGCTCTTCTGTATACCAACAGTGACCAAGTTAAGAATCAGATCAATAACTCAATCCCTTTTACAATGGCTATAAAATTAAAATAAAGTATTTAGGAGTATACCTAACCAAGGAGGTGAAAGACCTCTACAAGGAAAACATCAAAACACTGCTGAAAGAAATCATAGATGACACAAACAAATGGAAACACATCCCATGCTCATGGATGGGTAAAATCAATATTATGAAAATGACCATACTGCGAAAAGAAATCTACAAATTCAACACAATTTCCATCAAAATACTGCCATCTTCACAGAATTAGAAAAAAACAGTTCTAAAATTCAAATGGAACCAAAAAAGAACTCACATAGCCAAAGCAAGACTAAACAAAAAGAACAAATCTGGAGGCATCACACTACCTGATTTCAATAAAATATACTATAAAATATACTATAAAACCATAGTCACCAAAACAGTGTGGTACTAGTACAGAAATAGGCACATAGACCAATGGAACAGAATAGAGATCCCAGAAATAAACTCAAATACTTACAGCCAACTGATCTTTGACAAAGCAAACAAAAACATGAAGTGGGGAAAGGACACCCTTTTCAGCAAATGGTGCTGGTTTCTAATTGGCTAACCACATGTAGGAGAATGAAACTGGATCCTCATCTTTCACTTTATACAAAAATCAACTCAAGATGGATTGAGGACTTAAATCTAAGACCTGAAACTATAAACATTCTAGAAGATAACATTGGAAAAATCCTTCTAGGCATTGGCATAGGCAAAGATTTCATGACCAAGAACCCAAAAGCAAATGTAATAAAAACAAAGATAAATAGCTGGAACCTAATTAAACTAAAGAGCTTTTGCATAGAAAAAGGAACAGTCAGCAGAGTAAACAGACAACCACAGAGTGGGTGAAAAGCTTCACAATCTATACATCTGACAAAGGACTAATATCTAAAATCTACAACAAACTCAAACAAATCAGTAAGAAAAAAACAAACAATTCCATCAAAAAGTGGGCTAAAAACATGAATAGACAGTTCTGAAAAGAAGATATACAAATGGTCAACAGACATATGAAAAAATGCTCAACATCACTAATGATCAGGGAAATGCAAATCAAAACCACAATGTGATACCACCTTACTCCTGCAAGAATGGCCATAATAAAAAAAATCAAAAACACAGTAGATGTTGGCATGGATGCGGTGGTCAGGGAACACTTCTCACTGTTGATGGGAATGTAAACTAGTACAACCATGATGGAAAACAGTGTGGAGATTCCTTAAAGAACTAAAAGTAGAACTAACATTTGATCCAGCAATCCCACTACTGGGTATCTACCAGAGGAAAAAGTCATTATACAAAAAAGATACTTACTTGCAAACACATGTTTATAGCGGCACAATTTGCAATTGCAAAATCGTGGAACCAACTCAAATGCCCATCCATCAACAAGTGTATAAAGAAATTTTGGTATATACATATGATGGAATACTATGCAGTCATAAAAAGGAATGAATTAACAGCATTTGCAGTGATCTGGATGAGAGTGTGAAGTAACTCAGGAATGGAAAACCAAACGTAGTATGTTCTCACTGATATGTGGGAGCTAAGATATGATAATGCAAAGGCATAAGAATGATACAATGGTCTTCAGGGAATTGGGCAGAAGGGTGGGAGGTGGACAAGGGATAAAAGACCTCAAATAGCATACAGTGTATACTGCTCGGGTGATGGGTGCACCAAAATCTCACAAATCACCACTAAAAAACTTACTCATGTAAACAAACACCACCTGTACCCCAATAACATATGGAATAAATAAATAAATAAATAAATAAAGTTTCTAATCTGTAGTGGGAAACAAATACATAAATGGAGAAAAACCAATATTCTTTGCATGGTGAACAACATTAGTGTAGCTAAAAGAAGAAACAACTGCTCAATAAAGCAGATGGCAGCTTAAGCATGGGTGACGCACAGGTTGAGCCTCAATAATTTTGTCTCTTTTTTCCTCTTGTTGATTTCTTTCCCATTGGTCCTCTGTATACATGCTTAGCTTATTTTGAATTTAAATCTTATGAAAAAATCTATTGCATAGAACTGGTGGAAAGCAAAAACTAAATACACTTACAGTTTTGAGTCATCTTTTGCTAATAATTGATCTAGTCATTATAGGCATAGGGATGTGAAAAAATCTTTGCAAACCTTGGAAGACCTCCTTTTAAATAATATTTTTAACTGATGTTTGAAAAAGCTACAATTATTTACTTCAGATTGCATTAATCACTATCCTCTCCGTAGCCTTCTTATTTAAAAAGCATAGTTTCCTGAAGGTCAATGAAATCTCAATTTTTGTGGGATTTTTCTGGACAATTTGGCCAGTAAAATTTTTGAGTTTCATGTGACAAAAATGAAGTCTCCTTTTACTACTTCCATAGTATTTTATGCATTCTTAATATTATTTTGAAATCAAACTATTTTAGGCTGGCTGCAGTGGTTCATACCTCTAATCCTGGCACTCTGGGAGGCCAAGGCAGGTAGATTGCTGGAGTCCAGGAGTTCAAGACCACCCTAGGCAACATAGCAAAACCTCACCTCTACCAAAAACACAAAAAAATTAGTCTGGCATGGTGCCACTTGCCAATAGTCCCTGCTACTCAGGAGGCTGAGGTGGAAGAATCACTTGAGCCAAGGAGGTCGAGGCTGCAGTGAGCTGAGAATGTGCCACTGCACTCCAGCCTAGGCAACCAGAGTGAGACCTTGTTGCAAAAAGGAAAAAAAAAAAAAAGAAAGAAAAGGAAAAGAAAAAAGAAAAAACACATGAACAAAACCTATTTTAATCTCAACTTTGTTGGAATCCCTGAAACATTTCAAAATTCGGTGAGGGGCCATCATGCAAATGTTGCCCAAGAGGTAGCCATTTCGAGTTTGTGAGTTAACTCCTTATCAACCCCTTATCAATATCTGAGTAAAAATTTCTAAATGTCAAGGTGGATGTTAACAAAGGGTTTTTAGAAAGAATTATCAGTATGCTTTATAATATCTTCCTCCCAAAGTGCTCTAGCCATGGAGAAGGAATGGTGAACCCTTGTCTCCCAAGTCAAGTATTATATATATATGTATATCCATCCCCTGGAGCTTGGTGGACTAGAGTCTGACTCACATCTGATCACATCTGAGAATTTTTTTTTTTCTTTAATTTTTCAGAAACAGGGTCTTGCTCTGTTGCTTAGACTGGGATACAGTTGCTAACTGCCTTAGCCTCTGTATTAGTTAATTCTTATGCTGCTGATAAAGACATACCTGAGACTGAACAAATTACAAAAGAAAGAAGTTTAGTGGACTTACAGTTTCATGTGGCTGGGAAAGCCTCATAATAATGGCAAAAAGCAAGGAGGAGCAAGTTACACCTTACATGGATGGCAGCAGGCAAGAAAAGAGAACTTGTGGAGAGAAACTTCCCCTTATAAAAGTGACAGATCTCATGAGACTTACTCACTATCATGAGAACAGCACAGGAAAGATCTGCCCCCATGATTCAATTATCTCCTACCATGTCCCTCCCACAACATGTGGGAATTGAAGATGAGACTTGGGTGGGGCCCAGAGCCAAACCATATCAGCCTCCCAAGTAACTGAGACTACAGACATGCATCACTACACCTGGCTACTTTATTATTATTATTTGAGAAGACAGGTTTTATTAAGTTTTTCAGGCTGGTCTGAAACTTCTGGCCTCAAGCTGTCCTCTCACCTTTGCCTCCCAAAGTGCTGGGATTATAGGCAAGAGCCATCATAACTGGCCCGATAAATCTATTCATAAAAGATGACAGGCCTTATAACCTCTCTGATGGTAGTCTGTAGAGGGTTGAAAGAACTAGAAAATCTGCATCTCCAGAGTTTGTTGGGACAAAGGCTTTCAGAACACTGTCTGTGTGCCAGATGTGGGCAGTGCATTCAGGAAAACTGACGTCAAATGTGTTCAACAAGATTGCCAGGGCTGGACAACTTCAGATACAACTTAAGATACAGTTTCTATTATTAATGGCAGTAGTGAAGAATTAGTAGGCTTTATCAAACAACAGGAGAGGACTGGCTGCCGATGGAATCAGTGGCTAGATGAGTAACAAAGGGCAGGTTCCATGGGGCAAGCATCTGTGCCAGAGGGCATATGAGGTCTGTCCTGGGAGCATGCACATATGCCCAGGGAAGATTCTACATCCCTGTGGGCATATGGAATCCTGACTTAGAGCTGAAGACCAGAGCAGACAACATTGTAGGTGTATAAAGACAGATAAAAAATTGCCCGTTTAGCGAAACAGCACTTATGTGGTACTAAAGACATACTCTGCCCACTTCACAGGTAGGTTAAAACCAGCTCTTTGTTCCTCTGATGAATACTTAACGGGGCAGAGTTAAAGACAGGCTAAGTTGAAGAACTTATGGCTGCCTTTTTCCTGCTGAAGAAAGAAAAGTATATTTTGAGCAACAAGTTTTATAAAAAAGCCTGAAAATGCCACCTTCTGTCTCAAATTTGATCTCTTGGTAGAGATGAAATCATTAGAATTAAAAATATAAAACTTAAATGTGAATGCTCTCTTATAGTATTTTGACACAATCCATGCCATATTCCCTTTTACAATTTTTTTATTTTTAATTTTTGTAATTACAAAGTAAGTGTATGTATTTGTGGGTACATGAGATTTGGATAGAGGCACATAATGCATAATAATCATATCAGGGTAAATGGGGTTTTCATCACCTCAAGCATTTATCCTTTGTGTTCCATCAATACAATTATATTCTTTTAGCTATAGTAAAATGTATAATTAAATTATTTTTGACTCTAATCACCCTGTTGTACTAGCAAACACTGGGTTTATTCATTTTTTCTCTTTTTGTAAACTTTTATCATCCCCACTTCTTTCCCACTCCTTCACTACCTGTCACAGCCTCTGGTAACCATTCTTCTACTCTCTATCTCCATGAGTCCAATTGTTTTCACTTGTAGCTCCCATAAATCAATGAGAACAGGCATACTTGTGTGTCAAATTGTAAAAAGAAAGGATATAAAGTTGGGCATACTTCCTACATCCAGGATACATTTGGCTCTACATAATCACATACACAAAATTCATTCTGACAAATCTTAAAATATTAGGAGTCATACCTGAGAATGCTGTAAAGAAAATGTTGAAAGTTAATAATAACTACCCCATGTGGGTGACACAGATAGCCAGCATTGTTAGATTTTTAATCACCTGCCTAGAAGAAAGGTCTTTTTAAAATAACACCTTTCAGACAGAAATGTTGTATGTATTCTTTTTCAACTTGGGTTTAAAATCAAAATCCACTGTATGAAACTCTTTATATAGACATCATCAAAAAATCTATGTTTTGTAAAGTCAATGATATTTCTCTAGAACGTAATAATGTTCACAACAGTACTAATTCTACAAAACAATAACAGCTAACATTTCTATGTCAGACCCTCTTCTAATAAACCTTTATATATTAACTTCTTTGGTCATGATAACTTTATATATTAAACCTAATAATAAACTTCTAATAAATCTTTATATATTAACTTCTTTGGTCACTTCTTTTTCACAATATAGATTCTTCCTATTCATGAGCATGGAGTGTTTTTCCATTTGTTTGTGTCCTCTCTTATTTCCTTGAGCAATGTTTGTAGTTCTCCTTGAAGAGGTCCTTCATATCCCTTGTAACTTGTAGTCCTAGCTATTTTATTCTCTTTGTAGCAATGGTGAATGGGAGTTTACTCATGATTTGGCTCTCCTTTTGTCTATTATTTGTGTATGGGAATGCTTGTGATTTTGGCACGTTGGTTTTGTATCCTGAGACTTTGCTGAAATTGCTTATCAGCTTAAGACATTTTTGGACTAAGACAATGGGGTTTTATAAATATAAAATCATGTTATCTGTAAACAGAGATAATTTGACTTCGTCTCTTACTATTGAATATTCTTTATTTCTTTCTCTTGACTGATTTCCCAGGCCAAAACTTCCAATATTATGTTGAATAGAAGTGGTGTGAGAGGGTATCCTTGTTTTGTGCTGATTTTCAAAGAGAATGCTTCCAGCTTTTGCTCATTCAGTATGATACTGGCTGTGGGTTTGTCATAAATAACTCTTATCATTTTGAGATATGTTCCATCAATACCTAGTTTATTGAGAGTGTTGAGAGTTTTTAGTGTGAAGGGTGTTGAATTTTATTGAAGGTCTTTTCTGCATCTATTGAGATAATCATGTGGTTTTTGTCATTAATTCTGTTTATGTGACAAATTACGTTTATCAATTTGCATATGTTGTACTAGCCTTGCATCCCAGGGATGAAGCCAACTTGATCATGGTGGATAAGCTTTTTGATGTGCTGCTGGATTCAGATTGCCATTATTTTATGGAGGATTTTCGCATCAATGTTCATCAGGGATACTGACCTGAAATTTTCTTCTTTTGTTGTTGTGTCTCTGCCAGTTTTTAATATCAGGATGATTCTGTCCTCATAAAATGAGTTAGAGAGGTGTCTCTTTTTCAATTGTTTGAAGTAGTTTTAGGAGGAATCGTACCAGCTGCTCTTTGTACGTCTGGTAAAATTCGGTTGTGAATCCATCTGTTCGTAGGCTTTTTTTGGTTGTTAGGCTATTAATTACTGCCTCAATTTCAGAAATTTTATTAGTCTATTTAGGGATTTGACTTCTTTCTGATTTAGTCTTGGGAGGATATATGTGTTCAGGAATTTATCCATTTCTTCTAGATTTTCTAGGTTCTTTGCATAGAGGTGTTTACAGTATTCTCTGATGGTAGTTTACATTTCTGTGGTATCAGTGGTGATCTCCCCTTTATCATTTTTTATTGTGTCCATTTGATTCTTCTCTTTTTCTTCTTTATTAGTCTGGCTAATGGTCTATTTTGTTAATCTTTTCAAAAAACCAGCTCCTGGATTCATTGATTTTTTTAAAGTGTTTTTCATGTCTCTATCTCCTTCAGTTCTGCTCTGATCTTTGTTATTTATTGTCTTCTGCTAGCTTTTGAATTTGTTTGCTCTTGCTTCTCTAGTTGTTTCAATGGTGATGTTAGACTGTCAATTTTAGATCTTTCCCACTTTCTCCTGTGGGCATTTGGTGCTATAAATTTTTCTCTAAACACTGCTTTAGCTCTGTCCCAGAGATTCTGGTATATTGTATTTTTGTTTTCATTGCTTTCAAAGAACTTATTTATTTATGCCTGAATTTCATTATTTACCCAGTAGTTATTCAGAAGCAGGTTGTTCAGTTTCCATGTAGTTGTGTGGTTTTGAGTGAGTTTCTTAATCCCCAGTTCTAATTTAATTGCACTGTGGTCTGAGAGACTGTTTGTTATTATTTCTGTTCTTTTGCATTTGCTGAGGACTGTTTTACTTCCAATTATGTGGTCGATTTTAGAATAGGTGCTATATGGTACTGAGAAGAATGCTTATTCTGTTGATTTGGGGTGGAGAGTTCTGTAGATGTCTATTAGATCATCTTGGTCCGTAGCTGAGTTTAGGTCCTGAATATCCTTGTTAATTTTCTGTCTTGTTGTTCTGTCTAATATTGACAGTGGGGTGTTAAAGTCTCCCACTATTATTGTGTGGGAGTCTAAGTCTCTTTGTAGGTCTCTAAGAACTTGCTTTATGAATCTGGGTGCTCCTGTATTGGCTGCATATATATTCAGGATAGTTAACTCTTCTTGTTGCATTGTTTCCTTTGCCATTATGTAATTCCCTTATTTGTCTCTTTTGACCATTGTTGGTTTACAGTCTGTTTTGTCAGAGACTAGGATTACAACCCCTGCTTTTTTTTGCTTTCCATTTGCTTGGTAAATCTTCCTCTATCCCTATATTTTGAGCCTGTGTGTGTCTTTGTACATGAGATGGGTCTCCTGAATACAGCACACTGATGGTTCTTGACTCTTTATCCAATTTGCCAGTTTGTGTCTTTTAATTGAGGCATTTAGCCTATTTACATTTAAGGTTAATATTGTTATGTGTGAATTTGATTTTGTCATTATGATGCTAGCAGGTTATTTTGCCCATTAGTTGATGGAGTTTCTTCATAGTATCAATGATCTTTACATTTTGGTATGTTTTTGCAGTCCCTGGTACCAGTTGTTCCTTTCCATATTTAGTACTTCTTTCAGGATCTCTTGTAAGGCAGGCCTAGCAGTCACTAAAACCCTCAGCATTTGCTTGACTATAAAGGATTTTATTTCTCCTTGACTTATGAAGTTTAGTTTGGCTGGATATGAAATTCTGGGTTGAAAATTCTTTCTTTAAGAATGTTGAATATTGGCCCCCACTCTCCTCTGACTTGGAGGGTTTCTGCTGAGAGATCCGCTGTTTCTGACGAGCTTCCCTCTGTGGATAACCTGGCCTTTCTCTGGCTGCCCTGAACATTTTATTTCCTTCATTTCAACCTTGGTGAATCTGAAGATTAAGTGTCTTGGGGTTGCTTTTCTCAAGGAGTATCTTTGTGGTGTTCTCTGTATTTCCTGAATTTGAATGTTGGCCTGCCTTGCTAGGTTGGGGATGTTCTCCTGGATAACATCCTGAAGTGTTTTCTAACTTGGTTCCATTCTCCTGTCATTTTCAGGTACACAAATCAAATGTAAGTTTGGTCTTTTCACATAGTCCCATATTTCCTGGAGGCTTTGTTTGTTCCTTTTCATTCTTTTTTCTGTAATCTTGTCTCATGCTTTATTTCATTAAGTTGATCTTCAGTCTCTGATATCCTTTCTTCCACTCAATCAGTTTGACTGTTGATACTTGTATATGCTTCATGAAGTTCTTGTGTGTATCTTTCAGCTCTATCAGGTCACTTATGTTCTTCTCTAAACTGGTTATTCTAGTTAGCAGTTCCTGTAATCTTTTATCAAGGTTCTTAATTTCCTTGCATTGGGTTAGAACATGCTCCTTTAGCTTGGAAGACTTTGTTATTACTCACCTTCTGAAGCCTACTTCTGTCAATTTTTCAAACTCATTACCCACCCAGTTTTGTTCCCTTGCTGGTGAGGAGTTGTGATTCTTTGGAGGAGAAGAGGCACACTGTTTCTTGGAATTTTTAGCCTTTTTGTGCTGGTTTTTCCTCATCTTCATGGATTTATCTACCTTTGGTCTTTACTGTTGGTGACCTTCAGATGGAGTTTTTCGTGGTTGCCGTTTTTGTTGATGTTGATGCTATTTCTTTCTGTGTGTTAGTTTTCCTTCTAACAGTCAGGCCTGTCTTCTGCAGGTCTGCTGGAGTTTGCTGGAGGTCCACTCTAGACCCTGTTTGCCTGGATATCACCAACAGAGGCTGCAGAACAGCAAAGATTGTTGCCTGCTCCTTCCTTTGAAAGCTTTGTCCCAGAGGAGCACCCACCAAATGCCAGCCAGAGGTCTCCTGTATGAGGTGTCTGTCGACCTCTGCTGGGAGGTGTCTCACTGTCAGGCAGCACGAGGGTCAGGGACCCACTTGAGGAGGCAGTCTTTCCTCTAGCAGAGCTCAAGTGCTGTGCTGAGAGATCCACTGCTCTCTTCAGAGTTGGCAGGCAGGAACTTTTAAGTCTGTTGAAGCTGTGCCCACAGCTGTCCCTTCCCCCAGGTGCTCTTCCCAGGGAGATGGGAGTTTTATCTATAAGGCTCTGCCTTTCTTTCAGAGATGCCCTGCCCAGAGAGGAGGAATCTAGAGAGGAGGTCTGGCTACCACAGCTTTGTGGTGCTGCAGTGGGATCTGCCCAATCCAAACTTCCTGGTGCCTTTGTTTACACCATAAGGGGAAAACCTCCTACTCAAGCCTCAGTAATGCTGAATGCCCCCCCCCCCCCCCCCCCCAACCAAGTTTGAGTGTCCCAGGTCGACTTCAGACTGCTGAGCTAGCAGCAAGAATTTCAAGCCAGTGGATTTTAGCTTGCTGGGCTCCATGGGGGTGGTATCCGCTGAGCAAGACCACTTGGCTCCCTGGCTTCATCCCCCTTTCCAGGGGAGTGAACAGTTCTGTTTCACTGGGGTTCCAGGTGCCACTGGGGTAAAAAGAAAACTCCTGCAGCTAGCTCAGTAGCTCTGTGTCTGCCCAAACAGCACAAGTTTTGTGCTTGAAACCCAGGGCCCTGGCAGTGTAGGCCCCAGAGGGAATCTCATGGTCTGTGGTTGTGAAGACTGTGGGAAAAGCATAGTATCTGGGCTGGCAAGCACTGTTTGTCATGGCACAGTCCTTCAAGGCTTCATTTGGCTAGGGGAGGGAGTTCCCCAACCCCTTGCATTTCCTGGGTGAGGCAATGCCCTACCCTGCTTCTGCTTGCCCTCCGTGGGCTGTACCCACTGTCTAACCATTCCCAGTGAGATGAACTGGGTACCTCTGTTGAAAATGAAGAAATCACCTGCCTTCTGTGTTGGTCTCCCTGGGAGCTGCAGGCTGGAGCTGTTACTATTTGGCCATCTTGTCCAGGAATCCTGCATTCTTTTTTTTTTTTTAATAGAAAGAAAGTGGTATACAGATTTTTACTGATGTGCATATGAACACAAGAGTCATATACAATGTCTTATATACATGAGCGTTTAAGGAGGGGCCAGATGGTTGATGATTAAATATTCTTACCTTTCGGAGATTCTAGTTGACTATTTTAGCTCTCATAGAAAACTCCTGTGAATATTAATTTATTCACAAAGGACTGCATAGGTGAAGGCCGTTCATACTATCAAGAGCCTAACGTCAGTAGGGGCTTTATTCCAATTTAGAACCTCTGCTACCAGTTTGTGTAGCCTGGGATATTTGCTCAGAGTTCAGTTTCACAAAAATCCATGTCCTACAGTGCTGGCATGAATAATACAGTCTTGTTTGTATCTGTTCACACATCTCTCTCCTGCCAACTGTAGGACAGCCTCTTTTATATATAATGCTTTATATACATATTTTCTGCTGCTTCCGAGTAGTGACAGATTGTTTTGTGACAGCAGAAACACAAAATTTCTCCTTAGTTCAACTCCCTGATGCTGTAAGAAACTTAGAAGAGGAGATGGCTAAGGAAAGGTAGCTAGCTGCCATCATCAAAGGAAAGAAAGAAATGATCTTGAAACTAGTCAAAAAGCACTCCAACAGCTGGCCGACTATTTTTGTGATTTTTAAAGACGATGCTCCCTTTGTGCTACTGGAGAAACGTACCGAAACCTCCTGAGTATGTCATCACTATTTATATGTGCCATCATGGCCCTGAGGGACCTATTCTGCAGTGTAAATTTGCAATTTTGAAATCTGCAGCATATGCAGACCTGCTTTATTTGACTCAGCTTGGGAAGACAGACTGTTACTGGGCAATATCACTAGGAAACCAAAGAGGAGGCAATAGAGATCAAAACCCTATTTCTTATTTAAGTAAAAGCACAATTAATTATTCTGCAGCATGTTATTTAGGTTGTATGATATCTTTCAAAATCAGGCTTTTATTTTTAGTTGCTTAGTTACTGAGATCACTATTCTAAGTAAACAATATCATATACTATAACATGAACAAGAAAAAAAAAAAAGTCCCAAAGCTTTGAACAAGGAAGCAAAATAGTCCTGTAAATGGGTTTACCTAGTAAGTGGAAGGCAAATCTAGGAAAAACCAGATGATAGCTGCTGATGTTGCATTTTGCAGCTCTCCTTTATGTGCTGCAAGGCTTACAAGTCAATAAAACACTATTTAAGACAAGGAGATAAAATTTAAATGCCTAATATGTGTATATTATTGAGATGTGATTCTGTCATTAGGTTAAAGTAACGGTTGTATGTTCAGACTTTCCTTACAGAGAAAAGAGAAAATCCAGAACATGTTGGGAAATATCCATGTCTCCTTTTCCCTGTCAAATGCTTCTCATTATTTATCTGTGCTTACAGTTTCATTTTTCTTGTCTACACTTACTCTTTTCACCCTAGTCTGTTTCTGCCTTCAACACTTGCTGAGATTATTTTCTAAACTATCATAAAAGTCTAGCTAATTGCCAAATTCTGCTTGACCTCTCTACAATGTCTGACATTACTATCTATGTGATTGCCTTGAAATGCTCTTTTTCCTTGCATTGCATTCTCCTAATAGTCCTTCTTCTTTAATGGAAACAACTGCCTGTGTGAAACTGGACTTTGTTCAATATAGCATGTGTGGCTAATAACTATGTTATGCAAATGGCTTTAAAAATTTATGCCTCAGATTTTTTATCTGTAAAATGGATACAATAATAGTAACACTCCCTACTTACACAGTTCTTGTGCGAATAAAATGAGTTGACCAGTGTAAAGGATTTACAACAGTGCCTGGCGAAGTGAACTATCCTACTCTTGCTTGTGCTATTACTGTCTCTCTGGTTCTAAAAAGACGTTGTTCTTGAAAGTTGTGATTTTTTTTTTTTTTCTTGAGCTTTGTATCTACTTTCTGGCTTATACTTTTATCTAATTGATATTGAATGTGGCCTCTTTCCTCCTGAGCTCTACTCTCATATCACTAAGTTTGCTAATAACCTCTTGTGGATGTCTAATAGGGAATCAAATTAATTAACACACACTATCAAAAAGTTCATTCATTTATTGATCCATTTACTATTTTCCATACACTGTATTTGACCTAAGAGCACTGTTGGCCTGAGACCAATAGTTTGTTGGATACAGTAATATTGTATCTCAATGTTTTTTTCATCTTGAAACCTTTGGGTATTGCCCCACTGTATCCTGGTGTTGAATGATGTTGCTGGCAGTGTGTCTGAGGACAATCTAAGTTTTTGTTGTTGTTGTTGTTGTTTGCTTTTTTAATGGATGACACAACTCTTTTTAATTTTTTTAAGTCCAGTAATTTTTATTGGGATATTTGTTGGTGCTTATAATTCTATATAATTTTTTTTCCTGGAATCAAGTATACTCCTTCAATTTGTAAATTCAACTTTTTACTTTTAGAAACATATTACATATATATCATTTAAATATATTTTCTCTGGGAAGAATTTTTTTTTGTTAGGAGTAATTATATTCATGTGATATCTCCTTTGACTGTCTTCCCTATCTCATATTTTCTCTACACACATTTACATTTTTACTTCATTATTCTCTGTCCTATGTTTTTTATCCATGTCTATGTAAATATTGCCTTTATTATGTTATGATTTTTCTTTTCTCTCTCTCTCATTTTTTTACTGAGGATTGTTAGCTTATATTTTGTGTCCTCCTGAGTTATTGTATCTTCGCTGTGACGATTTTTCTTGATTTCTTAAGTTACTTGAATTTAAGGAAGTATGCTATTTTTTGATAATATTTTTCTCAGTCTGTGGTTCATTTATCCTGTTCTTTCTCTTATGTTTTTTTCTTAATCATTTTTAATTTATTTTTTATTATTCCTCACCTCTGAATAGGATGAGTCTTAACGAGATGACTTAATTACAGAATATTCATGGGAAAAGTAAATGGAACGAGTTCTCAAATAGCAGATATTCTTCCCAATTCACACAAAAATTCCTTATGACACACAGCTGTGTGGCTGTATGCATTTGGTCAACCATTTATCTGTTTTCTTCAGCCAGTATGATTTGTAGCTACTGGGATCCTTGTGATTCAGAATCTCTTTCCCTAACAGAAGGTTTCCTATGGAAATAGAAGAGAAGGCTCTAACACCAGTTTCCACGCTACATTTTTATTATTTCTGATATGATATGTTTTTTCTTCCCCTCAAGGTATGCTATGCCTGTGGACAGCTATGCACTGATGAGATTTGTAGCTTCTCTTACCCTGGTTATCTTTTTATACATTGTGCCTTCACTACATTTGGGATAGTTTCTAACACAGTTATTTGAATTATGAATATTTTCTATTTCTGTTAAGATGGAAGTTTTATTTCTGTTTCTTGTCCTTCTCTTTTTTTCACATGCTTTCCAAGATGGAAAAAGGGCAAGACCATTTTATCCACCATTTAAAAATTAAAAGTGAAGTATACATTTACATCTAAGCTATGCTATGATTTACTCCCTCAGAAGGCAGAAAAGTACTTGTCTTCCTCTACCCCTATTTATTAAGATTAGATTTACAGTCCAATTCAAATGTATGCATTTTTCTCCAATTAGAAAATGCTCCCCCCACCCTAAAAATTGTTATTGTAACAGATAAGCGCCAAAAGCCAATCTGGACAATAAAAATGCTGGCATTGAACATTTGTGAAGATACAATGAGTTTAACACTTAAGTGAATTTTAGACTGTAGATACTTTAAGGAATTAGATCTGCTTTGCTAAAGTAGCTGTTTAAACACATTAAATTGTATGTAAATAAGTGAATTAGTACTCAAAGGTTTATATATGGTTATATTGTTGTATATTGTCAATTATTGTGCTAAAATGGTGGCAAAGCAGATGCATAATTTTCTGCAGAGATGAAGTTTTCTTTTTTTGTTAAACCTATATGTGTGTGTATATATGTATATGAATATATATATTTATGTACATATATAGGCATTTATAATATGAACATTGCATATGTAACAATTGCCTAATGCTGTTCTGAGGCTGATACGAATTCACTTTAGAATTTCAATGTCAGTTATGTCACAGGAAATTTTCCTTTGTCCTGACTTCAGTCAGGTACTATTTCATATGCCTGTGATGGGAAAAATTAGCAAAATGGTAAATTTAAGGCAAATGTTACATGTTTTTGTTTTTCTATTTATGCATAGGCTTACAATAAGTGACTCTTCAGCTATGTCATGACTAGGTCACATACTCTGTGCAAGACCTGAAAGAGAGAATGAAGGAAACAAAACACTTTTGAAATGTGTGTTTACAAAAATGGAACATGATAATTGGAAACAATAGATTTGTATTTTAGAAATCTATGGTTTGGTGAGCTCCTTATGTGTTTGAATTTGACATAGTTACCTTAACAAACTGTTCTTACCTGAAATATTCCTTTTCATTAGCAACAGAAGGAAATTTTCTTCATAGGACAGTTTATACCCACTATGAAATTTCTATAGGAAGATCAAAGTTTAATGGGTATCTCAAGGAACATGGTATGGTTTTTAAAGGATCAGCTTTCAAGATTCTCAGATCAATAAGTTCTTAGTGGGTTATTGTGAAAATGGACTTAGACAAAACATGCCCAAAAGAAACATTGTCTGGGGACAAGCTGTCTCAGGAGATTAGTAACAGGCAACATGGAAACTTAAACCTCAAGGTCAATAGCTCCCATCTATCCTTAGTCAATAGTGGCTAGGAAGTCCTTAGAGTACAAATGCTGGCCAGTTTTCTAGGAGAAAGAAGAAAGGTGTTCTAATGTTGCTCTTTGAAAGTATTTGTATCACAGGTTCTGGTCTGAAAACAAGAGAGGATGTATACACATATGCAAGCATACATAAACATACAAACATAAACATACCTATTAGGATAAAATCTAAAGAATATACAGGTATGTGTTCCTAATCAGCAGGATTATAGGGATTTTAAATTTCATCTTTTTGCCAATTCTTGTTTTCCAAATGTTTTACAATGAAATATATTGCTTGATACTACAAGAAAAAAATTAAAAACTCTTTTTTTCCCCAGACCAATTTCTAAAGAACTAAAAGACAATCTCAACATTATCTTCACTTGTTTATCTCTTTAGATCCTGTCTTTAATTACTTACATCAGTAACTCTTCTGTGAGGCATTCAATATTGTCTTAAGTGTCTGGCCTAACAGCTAATCTTCCCCACTTCCTCATTATTTAATACTTATTTCTCCATTACAGGTATCAAAATAGGTTAAATTCTTATGCCTCCAGAAACCACCAAGGGATAACCCAAATGTTTTTCAGACTCAATATCATATTATAACAATTTTTAAAAATATTTGACCTAGCTCATCTTAGTTTTAATGTACTTTTCAATCTGAGTGAGTGAATGCTAGCTTAAAAAAAAAAATCATAGGACAACAAGACTTCCAATGACAAAAACAGCAAGCCTCTATTCTACCTCTTCACAGCTCTCATTTTGCTTCTCAGAGATCACATTTAACATGTATTATTTATTCACCTAATATCTAATGAAGGCCTACTATGTTCCAGACACTGTTTAAGTGATATGAATTAGCAGTGAACAAACCCATAGAAGTCCTTGCTAATATGGAGTGTACATTCTTGTGGAAGAGAAAATAACAAATCCATGAACAATGTACATATAACATACAATCCATTGGATGGTGGTCAGAGTTAACTAAAAATAATTCAGTATGAAAGGAAATATGAAATATTGGGAGGGGCAAAATATTAAATAGATTTTATAGGACAAGCTTAATTGAAGGGTGACTTTTGTCACCTGAGGGAAGTGCAGGAGTTACTTAAGAGGATATCTCGAATCAGAGGTCTCTAGGCAATAAATGCAAAGGCCATGAGATAGGAATATGCCTGTTGATTTCAAGAGTACTTCAACTACTCACAGTCTTCCTGGTATTTTGGTATTTTTCTACACAACTGATCAGTATGATTTATTAATATTAAACATGTTATCTTGAATTCTCCCAATATAGAAGTCAATTGCTTTCTGTTATTCTACTGTTATTCTACTGTTCCATCATGCTTATCCTCCCTTGACCCCCAGCTCAGTAATAGAATATTTGATTAAGTTGATGATCAGTTTTTACATTATTTTGGCTATGTAAATTATATTCTTAATAAGTAGTAGATCACAACCACTCTTTTTTGGCATGAGTTAAATTTCTAAAGTCAATACCTACTTCATTCTTCATTGGCTTATCATGCTGTACAATTTTATTAATATTCACCTAAACACTTCAACATTTCTCTTAAAGTTTTTTGTTTGTCTTTCATTTTTGTTATGTCTTGCTATACTCCTCTTGGGTTAAATTTGATTTGAGACCTCTATGCTTTCTATACTCGGTATGAGCAATTTCCCAGATTAGGGAAATTTCCCACCATTATTTATTTAAATATGATTTCTGGTTTTTTTTTCGTTCAGTCTCTTCCTTCTGCAATTCTTATGATGTGAAGTTTTGATCTCTTGATAATATCCCATAATTCCTATAGGCTTTCTTTTTGTTCTTTTTTACTCTTTTGTCTTTTTGCTCCTCTCGCTCAATCTTAAATTCTCTTTAAGCTCATTGATTCTTATTTTGCTTCGTTGAATGTGCTGTTGAAGTTTCCTTTGAATTTTTCAATTCAGTCCTTGCATATTTCATCTCTAGGATTTCCAGTGAGCTCTTTGCTACTATTTGTATTTCTTTGTTGATCTCATGTTTTCATGCAAATTATGCTACATTTAATATTTGTATATTATTGTAGTTTACTAAACTTCTTCATGAATCTTCTTCTGAATTCATTGTCAGTTATTTCATATATCTCATTTCTTTGATGTCCATTACTGGAGCTTTATTAGTGTACTTTGAAGGTTTCATGGTTCCCTGATTTTTTTGTAATTCTTATATTCTTGCATTGTTGTCTGTGTATTTTAAGGAAGAGCCATCTCTAGCTTTTACAGCTTTTCTTTGGGAGGGATGAAACTTCTCTATTTAGTCTACCCTGTTATTTTGCAAGAGCCAACTGATAATAACCCAGGGCAGGCAGAACTTGTGCGTTTACTAGTTGACTGGACCACTGGTTTTGCCCTGATATTGAATGGTGCTACTGGCTGGACTCTATTGACTGGTGACACCACTGACTGGGTCCTTTTATCAGGCAGAGATGCTGGCTGGGTACTTCAGTGGACTCTGGTAAGTCTGGTTACAGGAGATATTTTTTGGCAAGACATTACCACTATTTGGGATCTGCAGTTGGGCAGGGCTGCAGGTTGAGCTCCAAGGTTAAGTAGAGTTGTTTCTCTGGACAGGCAGGATATAAAGCTAGGCTTCGTAGGGATACCCAGTTGAGTATTACTATCTCGGTGGAGCCATAGTGTGGGCTTTTGGCTGAGCTGAGTGGATGTTTGACCTCCTAGATGAAGCAGTACTACCCCCTACATTTCTCCAAAATGCACAAAGGTAGAGTAATTGCGTTGGCTGTTGGGCTATGTGGAACCACTGCCTGCATTCCTGGGACAAGCTGGTCTAATTCCTTTGTTTCTCTGAAATCATGGAGGTAGGCGTCTCTATTTGGATGGGGCCATTAGGTGGCTTTAATGGCTGTGTGGAATTACTGCTTGCCTTCCTGGATATAGCAGGTTAAATTCCTTCACTTCTCTGAAATGAGTGGAGCTGCATTTCTCTGTGCCTGGGTGGGGTTGTCAAGGTGGGTTCAAGATTGGATAGGGGGACTGGCAGTATTGAGGCTCAAAGTAGGTTTTACTTCCCAGCATGCTTCTGAAGGCAACCTGCTCAGTTTTGCAGGGGGCTATGAGGCTGGCTGATACAGTTTATTGAGCACCACAGCTGGCAGGAACAAAGAAGTAGCATCAAGATCTGTGCATTGATCACTGTTTTTGTGTCTACTTGACCTCTGGGTTGTCAAGCTTTACCATTTTGCCTAGTGTTCTCTGTGAGGTGAGTACAGAGTTTTTCCTGGTGTTGAGAGTCTAAAAATAAAAATGCTCTAATCTACAAGTAATTGCTAGTTGAACTTTCTGTGGGAAGGAGTAGATCTGGAGACTTCCTATTCCACCATTTTGCTGACATCACTCTCCTAAACACTTTCAATGTTTCTACATAATGCCTATCAGTAGGGTTTATCATTTGCTGCCCCTCGTCTTTTCTGTCTGTGTTATTCAGTGGGACTCTTGCCTTTTAGGACTGCTGCCATTAAGGATTTTGTGCTATTCTCGGACTTCCCTTTGCTAATTGCCCATGTTGAATCTCTTGTTACGTGAATTTCATTTCTTCTTTCATGGAATTTTCTTTCTTTCCAGACTAATCAAATCAAATTTCAGTGCTTCTTCATGGGTGTCTTATCTTTCCTTTGTTTGTGCAATTATATTTTATTATTTATTTCTTACTTTTGAATTAAGTTCTCTGTTTTTTTGAAACATAAAGCACTCTAGGAAATATAGAATTTAAAATACTATATAAAATGTCTAGTAACAAGAAGTCCTGAAGTAGTTTCACTTCATATCTGGTTAATGCAATGGCTCAGAAACTCATTATAGACCCAGAGTTTTGGCAGTCTTGAAACTTGCAATTTTCGATATATTCCATTATGGCCACAGTGGATTCTAATAGCACTAGGTATTACCAACATCTATAGGAGGAGAAATACATGTGTGTGTTACAATCTTCTTCTAGTAGAGAAAGGAGTTCAAAAATCACACGGCTTAATCTGTAGACTTTTAACTAATTTCTGTTGTCTCCCAGTACCTCACCTCAGCTCTTCACTATGCCTGGAATTCCCCAGTCCAGGTCCTTTTGGAGTGATGCTTTGTAAAGAAAAGACCCCTGATCTCCAGCCTGAAGAAGGATGCATTATGTATCTAACTGTTTAGTCATCGGGATCAGACTGTTAGAGCCTATAATTCTGTGTAAATGTTTTGTGTAATGTAATATTTTATTTCTCTGGGATATATTTCCAGGAGTGTAATTTCTGAGTCATATTATATTTTAGTCTTTAAAAAACTGCCAAACTATCTCCCAGAATAGGCATATCATTTACATTCACACCAACAATGTATGTGAGATCCAGTTTCTCTGCATTCTCACCAACTTTTGTTATTGTCACTCTTTTTAATTGTGCTCTTCTAATACATGAAGAGTAATGTTTTAACATAGGCTTAAATTTTAATTTCGATATTAGTGAATGACAAAAAGTATAAAATCTTAATAACCTTTTTCATTCATTTACCCTCTCCCCTTTTATTACATATGTCTTCAATATTTTGTCTGTATATATTAGAAATCATATCAGACAATGGTATGATTTTTTTTCACCCACCTGACATAATTTAGAAGACCCAATGTGAGAAAGATAGTATACTACATTTACCTGTATTTCTACTTTTTCAATTTTTCTCTCTTCAGTCTTGATGTTCCAAGTTTCCTTTCTTTATTATTTAATTTCTCTTTGAAAAACTTGCTTCAGACATTATTTTTGGAAGGCCTGTTGATATCAAATTCTCTTAGATTTTCTTCATCTGAGAGTATCTTCATTTAACCTTTGTTTCTGAAGGATATTTTTGCTGGATATAGAATTCCAAGTTGACACGGTTTTTTTGTTGTTCGTTTGTTGTTTTTTTGTCAGCAATGAAAAATATGCCATTTCCTTTTGACCTCCATGGTTTCTGATGACAAAATTGCTCTCATTCACAGTGTCATTCCTCTATAGATAATGAAACATTTCTTTCTGGCTGCTTTAAAGATATGTTTGTTTTTAATTTTCAAAAGTTTCACTATGTTGAGTGTTGGCATCGATTTCTTTGAGTTTATTCTGTTTGGAATTTCTCTCAGCTTTTTGGATCTGTAATTATGTCTTTTTGGTAAAGTTTGAATTCATCAGTCATAGATTTTTTTATAATACTTTTAAAGACCCACCACATTTCTTCTTTCCTTCTTACAGCTCTGATGACATGAAAGTAAGATCTTTTGTTTTAGGTCTTCAGATCTCAGAAGCCCTGTTCTCTTTCTCTTCTCTTCTCTTCTCTTCTCTTCTCTTCTCTTCTCTTCTCTTCTCTTCTCTTCTCTTCTCTTCTCTTCTCTCCTCTCCTCTCCTCTCCTCTCCTCTCCTCTGCTTGCTTTTTCTTTCTTTCTTTCTTTCTTTCTTTCTTTCTTTCTTTCTTTCTTTCTTTCTTTCTTTCTTTCTTTCTCTCTCTCCCCCCCTCCCCCTCCCTCCCTCCCTTCCTTCCTCCCTCCCTCCCTCCCTCCCTCCCTCCCTCCCTTCCTTCCTTCCTTCCTTCCTTCCTTCCTTCCTTCCTTCCTTCTTTCCTTCCTTCCTTCCTTCCTTCCCTCCTTCCATTATTTTTCCATTGTTTACATTGGGTAATGTCCACTATTCTATATTTGAGTTTATAAATTTATTTTTTGTGCCCTCCATTCTGCTGTAAAACACATCATCAAGCACTTTATTTGGTTAATTTATATTTTATTCTAAAATTTTCATTTGCTTCTTGTTTATATTTTCTTATTTGTTGAGACTTCCTATTTTTTTATTTATTTCAAGTGTTTCTGAGATTGCTTACTGAAAATATCAGTGATAGCTTCTTTAATATTTTTGTCAGATATTTTCATAATCTGCGCCATCTTGGTGCTGGTATCTGTTTATTGCCTTTTGTCATGTAAGTTCAGATTTTTCTTATTCTTAGAAAGGACAGATTTTTTTTTTTTTAATTTTTTGCTTGGCATTGTAGAAAGTATGTTGTTAGACCCTAGGTCTTATTTAATATCCCTTTTTTTCTGGCAGGGAGTCACACTATGTAGGTGTAGAGTAAAGCCCTGGTTGGGGCAAAAGCTCAGTTTACCACACTAGGCCCCACTGATAGTATCACTATAACAGTGAAGAAATCAGAATGCCAATTAACATCACATTTGTACCACCTAATTTCACCTCATTGTTTATCTATGTGCATAAAAGTTATACTTTCTATTTTGTTCCATTGACATAAGTCAGGCAAAGGGGAGTGGAAGACTGACATGACCTACCTTCTGTCATTGCACAGAAAGAAAATTTTAAATCTACAACAACCCCACTGATTCTTCAAGAAAAAGGCACTTTTTCTTTGATGTTTGTCTGGATTAGGGTGGGTATTATTAAAAATGTCTTTTATACTTCTACACAACTTTTTTTCTGGTCCTTTTGTTAGACGGTACAGGCATACCTCGAAGATATTGTGGGTTTGGTCCCAGACTCTGGCAATAATGTAACTATCACAATAAAGTGAGTCACACAAACTTTTTAATTATCTAGTGCACATAAAAGTTATATTTATACTATACTATAGTCTAGTAAGTGTACAATAGCCTTGTGTCTAAAAAGTATACATATCTAAATTTAAAAAACACTTTATTGATAAAAATGCTAGTAATTATCTGATCCTTCAGTGACTCATAATATTTTTGCTGGTAGAAGATGTTGCCTCAATGTTGATGGCTTGTTGACTGATCAGGGTGGCAGTTCCTGAAGGTTGAGATGACATGGCAATTTCTTAAAATGAGACAACACTAAATTTGCTGCATCAATTGACTCTTTCTTTTATGAACGATTTTTCTGTAGTAAATGATGTTGGTAGCATCTTATCCATAGTAGATCTTCAAACCCTGCTGCTGCTGCTTTATCAACTGAATTTATGTAATATTCTAAATCCTTGGTTGTCATTTCAACAATGTTCATGGCATTTTCACCAGAAATAGATTCCATCTCAAAAAACACTTTCTTTGCTCATCCATAAGAAGCAACTCCTCATCTGTTCAAGTTTTATTATGAGATTGCAGCAATTCAGTTACAGCTTCAGGGCCTGCTTCTAATTCTAGTTATCTTTCTAGTTCCATTATATCTGCACTTCCTTCCTTCCCTGAATCCTTTAACTCCTTCAAGGCATTTATGAGGATTTGAATAAACTTCTTCCAAACTCCTGTTTATTTTTACCTTCCATGAATCATGAATGTCCTGAATCCTGAATCATGGATCCTATCCAGAAGGTTTTCAACTTGCTTTGCCCAAATCTATTAGAGGAATAACTATCCATGGCCGCAATAGCCTTATTAAATGTGTTATTTAAATAAGAAGGCTTGAAAGTTGAAATTCCTCCCTGATCCATGGGCTACAGAATGGATGTTGTGTTAGCATGTAGAAAAATCATTAATATCCTTGTAAATCTCCATCACTGCTCTAGGGTAACTAGGTACATTGTCAATGAGCAGTAATATTTTTAAAGGAATCTCTTTTTCTGAGCAGTAGATCTGAACAGTGGGATTAAAGTATTCAGTAAACCATATTCTAAACAGGCATGCTGTCATCCAGGCTTTACTGTTTCATTTATAGAGCATAGGCAGACTAGGTGTAGTATAAAATTCTTAAGGATTTTTAGAATTGTAAATAAGCATTAGCTCTAACTTAAAGTCATTAGCTGCATTAGCCCTCACAAAAGAGTCAGACCTCCCTTTGAAGCTTTGAAGCCAGGTATTGACTTCTCCTCTCTAGCTATGAAAGTGCTAGATGGCATCTTATTCTGATAGAAGGCTGTTTCATCTACATTGGCAATTTGCTGTTTAGTGCAGGCACTTTCATCAATGATCTTAGCTAGATCTTATGGATCACTTGCTTCAGCTTCTACATGAGCACTTATTACTTCACCTTGCAATTTTGTTATGAAGACAGCCTCTTTGTTTAATCCTCATGAAGCAACATCTTCTAGCTTCAAATTATTTTTCCGCAGCTTCCTTACTTCTCTCAGCCTTCATAGAATTTAAAACAAAAAGTTAGGGCCTTGTTCTATATTAGGTTTGGCTTAAGGGAATGTTATGATCGAGTTTGACCTTCTCTTCAGACCACTCAAAGTTTGTCCATATCACCAATACAGTTATCTCCCTTTGTTGTTATTCATGTGTTCACTGGAGTTGCACTTTTAATTTTCTTCAAGAACTTTTTTTTTTTTTTTTTTTTTTTTGCATTCATGATTTGACTAACTGGCAAAATAGGCCTAGATTTTGGCCTGTCTCAGCATTCAACATGTCTTCCACACTAAGCTTAAATATTTCTAGGTTTTAATTTAACATGAGAGATACGTAACTTTTTCTTTCACTTAATCACTTGGAGCCCATTGTAGGGTTACTAATTGGTCTAATTTCAATATTGTTGTGTCTCAGGGAATAGAGAGCCATAGGAAAGGGAAAGAGATGGGTGAATGCTGGTCAGTGGATCAATCTGAATACACACAACGTATATTAAGTTCACTGTGGGCACAGTTCATGGCACCCTAAAACAGTTAAAATAGTAACAGCAAAGATAACTTATTATAGATCATAATATTAATACTAGATATAATAATATTGAAAAAGTTTGAAATATTGTGAGAATCACCAAAATGTGACCCAGAAACACAATGTGAGTACATGCTGTTGGAAGTTTGCTGTTGACAGACTTGCTCAAAGTAGGGTTGCTACAAACCTTCAATCTGTAAAAAATGCAATTTCTCTGAAGCACAATAATAGGAAACACAAAAACATGAAGTATGCCTATATAGGTTTTTAACTGGGGCTTTTAAAATTGTCTGTGTCTGTTAGTAGTTCTGGGTTCCAGTTTTCTCCAGTGCTCCACATAAGATATATGAAAGGAAAAAGAAAAAAGAAAACCCAAGGAACTCATTTTCATGCTGTTCTTCAAGTACTGAGGTTCCTAGCCAGTCTACCTTCTTTTCTGGTCTTTCAGTCTTTCTGTGCTTTCTTATCATAACTATACCCAGAATTTTTAGTTGTATAAGAGAAGACTAGCAAGAAATGGGACTATTCCATCTTAGGAAAGCCAAAAGTCTTGACGTTCATCTTTAGTTTATTTTATATTATTCTACTTAGTTGGCATATAATGTTGAACTAGGTCATCCATCCCTTTATCCAGCTATTTCTTTTCCCGTGCATTTATTTATTCTTTCTTCATCCTTTGGTTTATCCACAATTTGTTTGTATTGAATAGGTGTGAGGTTCTATTCTGGTTGCTACTGGACATGAGATTGGAAGCATAACTGTCAAGACTAATAAAGCCCTGGCTATGTCCGCACTTCATTGTAGAAGACATCATTTAAAAAATGAATTTTGTTTCATGTGGGAGAACAGAAGATAAATCATTACTGGCTTTGTTTATATGTATAATATTTGTTTACTGTGAACAAACTAACATTTTCTTGAAAGAGAAGAGCATCTGCAGAATGTAAATATCTGGCACAAAGGCTTGAGGTGAGAGGTTCAAAGGCTTCCTCATCCACTAGTGTTGGTAATGGTGGTTATATAAATTATCTCTTAGCATCAGAGTCTCTACCCGAGTCACTCCTGCCCAACTCCCTGCCTTCAGCCCTGGAGGAATACTTCATGGTTCTCTGAAAGTTTTTAAACACCTGGGCACTATTACAGTGAGAATTACACTCTATAAATATTATTCACAAGGTGACCTGTTTACAGGTCCTGGCTAATAATATTTCATTTCCTTCACTACCACATTTTCTGTTGTAGCTTTGGTGTCTCCCAAAGCATGAAGCACAGAGGGATCACCTTGCTCACTGTACTCCAGCGACAGCTGTCACAGTCACAGATAATTACAAACTCTTGGGTCAGATATACTAGGCCAACCGGAGTGTCATAAACTGTATGTGTGAATTGCCCAGGGGCCCCTGGCTCTTCTGAAATAGAGCCAAAAATAAAACTCCTGACTCGTCCCATACAATTGGCTTGCTTCTTTAAATCAAGGTCTCAATTGCCTGTGCTTTTAGTGTCCTAAGTATCTCCCTTTGTTATTCTTTCCAGTTGTCTCCTCTAATCTCTGCAGGCTCAGTAACAATTTTCATTTCTTTTCTGACCTTATAAACAGGTGGTACCAAAGATATGATATGTGTCATTATACCATGGAAATAGATGTCTTTTTAGTTTGGTCTTACTTCTGTCATTCTGCTATTATCTTACATGCACAAACACATATGATTTTTCTATGCACCTTTTTGTAAGCATTGTGTGCCTTACCCCTATGTTGTGTTCTAACGAAGCTCAATGTCTAAAGGTGTTTCTTAATATGTTATATCCAAAAAGTTTACTTACTACAGCTTCTTTGGAGATTAACAGTATCTATCAGTACAATGTAGTCTATTAGTACTATTAATCCATTAGTGCTATTTAATGCCAAATATAGTATCATTAGTACTATCATAGAAAATCTACTTTGTTTAACTCTGTTTTTTTCAGACTTACATGACATTGTTTTTTAAATCAAAGAATTATTTATACATATTGTAGTGCACTGATCTCAAGATTACAACTTGTCTAGCTTTGACAGATGCAAACACATAGGTGATCCACACCCCCCATCAAGATGTAAAACATTATATCCCTGAAAAGTTTCCCTCATGTCACTCCCCAGTCAATCTTTGTGAGTTCTGAAGCATCTGTGAATCTGTGTTCTGCCACTGTAGATTATTTTTGCCTTTTTCTTAAAAACGAAATCATATGTATATGTTCTTTTGTGTCTAGGTTTTTTTTTTTTTTTTTGGTCAGAATACCATTTTTAAGCTTGTCATGTTGTTGCATGTTTAACTAGTTTAATCCTACTTTTCAGTGGTATTTCATTGTATATTTCAGTTTGTTTATTAATTACTTTTTCTCTTGACTGGTACAATATTATTTCTACTTTTTTACTACTGTGAATAAATTTGTTAGGAGTATTCTTGTACAAGCTTTCTGTGGACATAGGTGTTTCTTTTGTATGTATTCCTAGAAGTGGATTTGATGACTCATAGGATAAATATATATCTAACTTTTTACAAAACTGCTAACATGTTATCCAAATTGATTGTACCATTTTTCACTCTCACAGAAATGTATGAGAATTCCTGACTCTCAATAATTTTTGGCAAACGCATGGCAATAGACTGAGATATGCAGTGTGAAATGTTGATATAGATATTATAGAAAGGGGTATAGACAAAAGAGATGAGAAAATAGGAACCTATTCTTTCCAGGTCTGATTCAGATAAATTTAAATTTAGCTATATGTCGTGTTTGTTCTGCTCATGACTCAAAGTATTCTTAAGGTGTAACTGATCTCTGGTGGCTGAGAGATTTTAGATATTTCTTCATGTTTCTATGGTGTGTCTGGATAATTTCACTGCAAAATATTTTCCAGTTAAATTACAAAATCTGATGCAGAATTTCTAGTCCAGTTTTTTCCTGTATAGAAGAATTAGTAGTTCTCCTTGAAATTCATAATTTACTTCTATATTAAAATAACAAGTCATATTGAACAACAATAAGAGATTGAATATTGAAAATAAAGAAATTTTTTTCACGTCCATAGATTGAAACTTCATGGTATTCTTAAAATAAAGCTTGAGTTTTGTAAACATTATTTAAATCTGGACTCTTCGAAGTAAGTTTGGCTAATAATATTTCAGACATTTCTATTGAAGCATTTTAAAAATGTGTGATTTGGAGGCTCATTCAGTCACTGTAAATAATCACATGTCTGTGTTTTGAATGAGAGAATGACTTTCTAGGGTGTAAGATGAGGTAAATTAAAGCAGGACCTGCTGACTTTTGAGTGGGAGATTAGCAGACAGAATAATATGATAAATCTTGACTACTGAATGGTTCATATCCACTTTGCTTGACTCCTGGGATCTTCTAAACATTTTTTTTTTAAATTATACTTTAAGTTCTAGGGTACATGTGCATAACGTGCAGGTTTGTTACATACATATATTTGTGCCACGTTGGTGTGCTGCACCCATCAACTCGTCAGCACCCATCAACTCATCATTTACGTCAGGTATAACCCCCAGTGCAATCCCTCCCCTCTCCCACCTCCCTGTGATAGGCCCCGGTGTGTGATGTTCCCCTTCCCGAGTCCAAGTGAGCTCATTGTTCAGTTCCCACCTATGAGTGAGAACATGCGGTGTTTGGTTTTCTGTTCTTGCGATAGTTTGCTGAGAATGATGGTTTCCAGCTGCATCCATGTCCTTACAAAGGACTCAAACTCATCCTTTTTTATGGCTGCATAGTGTTCCATGGTGTATATGTGCCACATTTTCTTAATCCAGTCTGTCACTGATGGACATTTGGGTTGATTCCAAGTCTTTGCTATTGTGAATAGTGCCGCAATAAACATACATGTGCATGTGTCTTTGTAGTAGAATAATTTATAATCCTTTGGGTATATACCGAGTAGTGGGATGGCTGGGTCATATGGTACATCTAGTTCTAGATCCTTGAGGAATTGCCATACTGTTTTCCATAATGGTTGAACTAGTTTACAATCCCACCAACAGTGTAAAAGTGTTCCTATTTCTCCACATCCTCTCCAACACCTGTTGTTTCCTGATTTTTTAATGATTGCCATTCTAACTGGTGTGAGATGGTATCTCATTGTGGTTTTGATTTGCATTTCTCTGATGGCGAGTGATGATGAGCATTTTTTCATGTGTCTGTTGGCTGTATGAATGTCTTCTTTTGAGAAATGTCTGTTCATATCCTTTGCCCACTTTTTGATGGGGTTGTTTGTTTTTTTCTTGTATATTTGTTTGCGTTCTTTGTAGATTCTGGATATTAGCCCTTTGTCTGATGAGTAGATTGCAAAAATTTTCTCCCATTCTGTAGGTTGCCTGTTCACTCTGATGGTAGTTTCTTTTGCTGTGCAGAAGCTCTTTAGTTTAATTAGGTATCTTCTAAACATTTTATTATGTTTTCTATTCATAGGTGCATATAATAATAGGGTAGGGAACAACCCTAGTGTCTAATCAGAACTTTCACTTGATGCTTACATTTTCTCCAAACTATTTTCTCCAGTTGTTATTTACCTTCAATAACTGAAGGATTTGCTTCAATGACATGGAGAAGGTCAAAGGAACATATATTTTTGGACTGAATATGAGTTTTATCACTCTTTTCTTAGTCATATTCATCAGGTTCCCTTTTTTATTACAAGACAAAAGACAATAAAGAGAATATGTGTGATGACAAAAGACATATCTACCTGGTACCAAGGTTCATAAAAAATGGGAGGCTGCTTGGTGCCTGTCAAAATGGGTAGCACAGATTAGTACAGCTAGAGAACACTATGGTGTCTATACCTAAAAACACCATAGTCACCCAGAATGTCTTCTTTTATTACATTAGCTTTAGATTTTCAGTGTCCTTTATATCAACACAGTTGATCTGAGCCCTCTCTTCAGTTTTCTGATATTGTATCAGATAATTTTTTCTATTATTCTAGTTTATTATTTGAATTTTTTGATTGTGAAGTATTTTCATTTTGAAGAGAACAAATGATTATTCTAGGAATCACTATTTTATCTACTCTCATCAACCGCAACTAATAATATCCCAAATAAATGCATTTTCTTTTTTTAACTAAGTCTTGTTTTAAAGAAAAGTCATGTGGGTGTCAGAGAGTAGGAGGCTGTCTGACTGAAGTCAACTGAGAATTCTTCTCAAAGTGTTTTTGTTAATTAAAATCAGAATTTCTTTTTATTTTAACACAGCAACCACTCATTGCTAATATTATCAGGAACCTGTTATTATCCTGTAAATATTTAAATTGCTTTGGAAGGGACAGAAGAGTGACAAAAGAAAGGATGAGAGCAAAACCCAGAGATTACAGCAAGTTGGTTGGTTCCAGTGAGTTTTGCTGATGTCATGTGGACTATGGTATACTGCAGTCTCATGCCTCAACCTTTCATATGGTTGTGGTAGGCAGAATTCTAAGCTGCCCCCTAAGAGTCTGAGATTCCCTGATGTACGTGTCCTACATAATCTCAGGAACTGTGAATATAATTTATTTCAGTCTGGTGTTTAGGTTATACAATATGACAGAATTTACTTTAAAAGAAGGAGATTATCATCACTATAATCAAGGTAAGGGGATTTGTTTATATTCAAAATCGTCATATATACACTTTAAATGTGTGCAGTTCTTTGCACATATAATATATCAATTATACCTCAATAAAGCTGTTTAAAAAGAGACAGAGGGAGATTACCTGTGTGTACCTAATCACATGAATCCTTTAAAAGCAGAACATTTTCTCTAGATGGTTCCAAAAGAGAATGTCAGGGAGATAGTCTCTGGCTGGCAGGGAAAAAAAGAAGCAAATGTGCATGCTGTGAATGGCCTTTGGGGTCTCTATGGCAAGGAAGTCTCTGGGACCTGAGAGTGGTTCCCAGCTAACAGTCAGCATGAAAATGGGGACCTCAGTACTACAACTGTGAGGAAATGAACTCTGCCAACAACCAGTGAGCTTGGAAGAGGACTTTAAGCCCCAGATGGCAGCCCCACATGACTTTTTGATTTCAGCTCCCTGAGACGCTAAGCAGAGAATCCAGTCATACCATGTCCAGACTTCTGACCAAAGAAACTGGAAAACAAATTTGTGTTATTTTAAGCTGTTAATAGAAAACTAATACAGTGAGGCAATCAAGGTGAGTTAGTTTATTTGAAGCAGGGAATCACAAGTAATACAGTTATCTATAAATGTTTTAAAACTCAGTACATAAATGTTTATTAATTTCTTGATTGTTGTGGTAGGACAAATGGATTCTTCAGTTGAAATTACAATTACCTTTTTATGTAAATCACACTTACAATGCTTCTATATTTTCTGGTTTTGTGTTCTTTAAAGTGTAACAAGATCTTAAAGTTAGTTGCGAAATAATCTGATTTCAGAATAATTTGAAATGTTGTGATCCACCCCCTCCATCTTCTCAGTTGTTTGGCTAATACCTAGTTCCACAGAAATAATTTAAAGATTAACCTTTATAAGTCTTTTACAAGCATTAGATTTAATTTTCATCAACTCAACATTTTTCTCTACTACTATTTCAGTATTTATAGAACATCCAATTAAATTATTTATTTTTAGTAACATATAAACCTGGCATATAAGCAAGTTTGGGAGCAAACACAAATGATTCAGTAAAAGCTATTTAGGCATTTAACTTAGAGTACATATGTACAGGCATACTGGAATATTAGCCATAGTGTTTAACATGCTGTGGCTCTCAGTAAGCAGATACCACAGAGAGATTGGTGGGTGTCTTTCAGTCAAGCTAACAAGTAAATGAAGTGGAGGTAGGTTATGAGACTTTCTATTAAACACGTACATGTATAAATAAATATATATATATAATTATCAATAATATTGGTATTGCTTTATGAAGAGTCATCACAATTAGAGTACAATAATATTAACTCCCCAAAACACAGCTGAGAGGGGCTCTAAATCATTTAAGTGTGGATGCAAAATTACTTTGTTAATATAAAACTTTCTAACTTTTTAGGTTCAAGTGAATATTCATTTACACATGCTCCTATCTGAAGCACAGATAGGAATGAGATTGAATCAGATTCTCTGGCTCTGTGGTTTTAAACAAGTTAACTCAATAGTTCCAAAGCTCCACTTGTTCCTCTCTAACATGAACTCCTAGAATCTTCCAGGATTGGTGTGAGGTGAATGAGATAACCTGAAAAGTGCCAGTAAATGTTACTTCCTCTCCTGTTTGGGCTTCTGTGCTATGGTGGAATTATCCTTAGCGTTTGGTTTGTATGGTGTGGGTAGACACCTCTAACTCTAATTTTCCCCTACTTTCAACTATAGCAATTTGCTAGGTGTATATGAAAAACTAATATGAGTATCATTAGACTTTTTTTAAGAATTGAGATATAATCCCTAGACTTAATGTCAATAAATCCACAGCTCTAGAGCCACTTTGTGCTTAAATTTTAACCCTTATTGAAACATTTTTCTAATACTAAAATATAATAAAGTTCAAAATTGAGAAATATTTACCCCCACCTCCCTATCATAATACAATAATTTTTTTTATATTCCCTATTACATGATTTCTTGTTCCCCTACAAAATGATAATGTTAGTCTTTTAAAAAATACACGCTTTTCTTCCTCCCTTTTCATTTGCATTATGAGACCATCTTAATGGTACCTACAGTTAGAAAAGCTATAGATGAGCTAAGCATTATTCCTGTCGCTACTGCCAGTCAGTATGGTGCTTCTAACACCTCTGCTTCCAAGCCTCCTCCATCACTCTGCTGCCAGGTTTAGAGCACACACATCTAGAGTGAATTTATATGTGAGATGCTGAAGAGAGCTGGTATCAACAGAAAAGCTTGCTCCCTGCTGAAAATGATTTGAAATTTCTGACAGACCATTTGTTTCTTCTTGAGAGTAGTGCCTACATGTTGGTGTTGGAGAGAGCTAGTTTCAGGGACAGTGAGGCAAGGTAAAGCCTCTTTCCTCACCAAATGGCATGCTGGGAGAAAATGAAAACAATGGTGGAGATACTGTAGAACTGGGAAAACTGACACTTTTCAGAAGAAAGAAAAAATGATATGTGTGGAACAACATTGAGAAATCAAGAAAGAAAGGGGGAATGGATTAAAATATATAATTAAATTAGCAGAATCTCAAAATTAGTTTTGAACTCTTACTGCTTATTGGCACGTGGTAATTCAGTTGGCCTCTTGAAACTCCAAATGGAGACTAAGCTTCCCAGGTCACACATGCTGCCTTGGGTGAAGTCCATGATTTATGTCTGTGTAACTTCTAGGGCTTACTGCAGAGCCATCGGGTCTATGGAAAGGAAACATAAATATACCCCCTGCCCCTGTGACACACACACACACTACTCCAAAACCTTTTATCTGTGAGCTTCAAACATTTGTGTTGGCACCTGTTAGGCCAACTGTATTATCTTTACAATAATGTCTTCACTAACAAAAGACAAACAAAATTGAACACAAACTCAGATGTTTCACCTTGTTTTGCTATATTATTATTTGTTTCTATTCTTTTATTTATTAAATACATGTTTTGAGCATGAAATACATGCTGTTCTCCATTCTTGGAAAAAGGGTAGGGAACAAAGCAAATAAGACCTGTGGAGCTCAAAGTTTAGTTGAGAGAAATAGGCAATAAACACTTTAAAAGTTACTATATAGTATATATAAAGTCTAGGGAGCACCAAGGTAGAAAGAAGTGGCTATTTTATAGAGCCTACTCAAGAAAGGCCATCCCTGATAAAATGGCATTTGAATAGGTAACAGAAGGAAGTAAGGGAGCGAGTTGCCCAAATGGCTCTGGAAGGTGCATTTCAGACTGTCTCAGGGAGTGCAAAGGTTCTAAGCTGAGTGTATGTTTAGTGAGTTTAAGAGACTCTTAGAGATCCAACATTATGAAGGAAAATAAAGAAGAGAGAAAAAAAAAAAAAAACATGCAAGAGAAGTGTAGGAGGTGAAGTTAGGGAGATAGCAAATAATTTCCCATTTTTTAGACCAATGTAAGAAATTTGGATTTTTTTAGATTTTGGATTTTTTTTTTTTTTTTTTTTCTGAGTGACTTAGACAGACATTGACAGGTTTTGGCAAGATATATAGATATATGTGCTGGCACTTCGTTTCTCAAGTCGCCCGCTTGGCCCTCTTCCAAGTAGTATGTTCCTTCTTTTCTTTCCTTTCCCTCCTGTTCCAAAAACTTTTTAACAAGTTTTAACTCTTGTTGCAAACCTTGCCTCAGTCTCTTCTGCTTTATGCTTCTCAGTCAAATTCTTCCTTCTGAGGAGGCAAGGACTGAAGTTGCTGTGGACCCGTACGGATTCATCACCGGTAACTTGGGGTAACTCGGATGTCTTCCACTAGTAATGTATTTGGTACATGTGACTCGAATAAGTTCCTAGCGGTAAGAGGTATTTATGCCTTGTCTTCTTCGGTTGGAGGCATCTGATACCTGTGCATGGCTTTTTCTCCCTGCCTTACTTTCTCTAAAAAAGGAAAAAAAGAAAAAAAAAAACAACAACAACAAAAAAAACAGATCATAAGCACTAACATAGATTTTCACAGACAAATGTGGCAGTATGTTGGGAATAGATGCTGAATTATGCTTTCATGGCCCGTGTTATGAAGCAGGAGTCTCTTACATCCATGAGGGAAACAAGAATCCAGGTGTCTTTTACAATGTTTGAGAAAAATAAATGGATGTTAATTTGATGAAAGGAGACAATATTTTTATCACCTTTATAATAAAAATATTAATGATGATTTTTACCCCGTAATGAAAGGCAAAGGTGCTCTAGAAATTAGCCTTCAGAAGTAAATTCCTAAATAAGGGCACATTGTACCTGTTTTCACATGTGATTTCCCCACATCAGTAATGTTGAGCCAGAAAATTAATTGAAGTTTGTGCAAGAATCATCAGAAATTAGGTACTTTCTTTCTAAGACAAACTTGTGAAAAAATAATTACAGGTAGTGATCTAGTAGTAAGGTTTATAGCCAGCTTCTTGATTCACTAAGATAAATCAATTATTTCTTCTTGCCTCAACTTCTTAATTTTTCAAAAGTGAACACTAGTCTGACTTGCCTTATGAAAGTCTCAAAAGCTTTTTAAATTCTTTAGCATGCACTATTTTGAGAACATTAAATACTAAAAATTTTCAACCCTCAAAAGTCATTATATAAATCACTATAGATGGTTGAAAAACCAAAGAAATACTCAACAAATTGGCTGTTTATACTGTAGTAGAATAATTTTTAAATAAGGGGGAAAGAAATTTTACAAGTCATTCCATGCAAAGTATGTAAAACGCTGGAGATATCACTAAAGTAAACATGTTTTTCATAAATATTGGGTAGTTTTTGAAGTAATTTCAGGATATGCTAGACATTCAGCTTTTGACTGAATTTTGACAATATAGATTTATTAGAATTGAGTGTTGGCATAGCTTACAAACCTGAGCTATTAGGTTTAAATATCACAAGGAATGCAAGTCCAATAGCACATTCCAGAGAACTTTTTCAGAAACATTCTTTGTGTGATAATGTGTGTGATGATTCACATACATGTATACATGCACACACATACACATGCATGTAAACATATGTATATATAGATAATTTTATACTAAAGTCTACAAAAAGATTTAGACTATTGCTTTAATTCTGACTTATTCACTGACTCCTGGTTCATTTTCTAATAGAATATGCAGGAACCTAACAAGACAATTCCAAATTCAAATTAAAGGTTTATTCAGTAATTTCTCAATTACATTATGTATGAAATATGACTACTGTTCAACAAATACATTTAAATGACGTTTTAATTGTAGACCAAGAATGTTCTACCCTCTAAGTTAGCATGTTTACTGGCACTATGCCAGATAGAGAGTAAAGTTTGGGGGTCTTATTTATAAACCATCACTGAAACTTTCTGGCAAAGATAAAGCCAATGCTGGGTTGAACGAGATACCTATCACCATTGCATAGAGGTTTTTCTTGTCAGCCAAAGTCGTGGTGCAGGGACCTGGAAAAAGAAAGCATAGAAGGTAATCCTGCATATTTGATGCTGGCACTTTAATCACGACACATGGGAAGAGAGTGGGGTGCTCAGCCTAGTTAGGATGAGTTCAACAGAAAGTGGTAGCTGGCAATAGCCAAGGGCATGGGAAGAGGTGAGTGGCACTGAATAATGTGTTTGAGAAAGGGGACCCACCGGTCTCTAATCTACTTCACTCTTCTCCTTTCTTCCCTACCTTCAGTAAAAGTAAGATTTCCTAAGGCTTCATCTATTTGCCTTTTCTCCACTGGTTCTTCCTATCACTCTGTGTCTATTAACCTTCCTTATGCCAGTTAATCTTATAAACGTATACATGGTAATATGATAAAATATTCTATAAAATGTATGCATATAAAGTCCTCTCAGATAGCATTTGTTTTAATGTAAATTCAGCCTCTGTAACTATGGTTAAATCAAATGAAGGAGTGATGTAAATTTGAAATTTCATGGTAAAATGTTTAGAAGATAGAACATTTGAGAGTTCTATTTTGGTGGCAGGCTGTCCTGATCAACCATAGAATATTCCTTCAAAGCTATAAGTGAAAGATTTTAAAATATTATAGTACTCAAGAATTACCTGGAAAACTACCCAAACATGCATCATTTAACTATAAAGCAATTAAAACAGAATGCACTGTTAATAAACTCAACAACACTGATGAATCTAAAATACCAGATGTTGAAAGCAGTCAACTACAAAAAGCATATATCATGTATTCCATTTGTATAAAGTTCAAGAAGAGGCAAAACAGTCGTATTTTTTTTCTCTGGTTGTGTTATTGCCTAGAAAGAGCATGAAAAATCCTTCTAGAGTGATGGAAATTTGCCATCTGTTGATTCTGAATGACAGTTACATGGGTATATTCATATGTAAATATTTATCCAGCTGCACATTTGCGATTTCTGTATTTTATTGTTATACTTAAAATTCAAAAATCACTTGGGGTACTTAGTATAAATATAGATTCCTGGGCTCTCCCACAGATATTCTAATTTAGTAGCCTGAGAGTCCTAGAAATCTGTATTTTTCAAATAAGCCTTTCAGAGCATTATGAAGTAAATAGTCTATGAATCACATTTTTAAAAACACTGGATAAAAGGCGGATTCTATACCTCCAGTAAGAACCCAGAATCCATCTGGTTTATTGGTTCTTTCTAATTTGATAGCTTGTATCATGATGTATGAGTTTAAGCAATTTTAACTGAATTCTCCCTATTGTGAATCAAATCATAATTCTACTTCCAAATTATTTTCGTTTACATTATATAGAGGAGAGAATTTGGTTATGATATATAATTTTTTTAGGTTATCTTCTAATAGCTATCAAAACCCAAGCTAGTAGCACTTACAACCCGTCCATAGCCTGCAATTATCCCTACTTGACTCTCGAATGAGAGTGAAGTTTTGAATTCAAATATAAGGAAAACCATGTAATAAGGCATATTGGGTGACTTTCAAGATGATCTATTTAAAACAACTGGCTTTTTAATTTATTTATTTATTTATTTATTTATTTATTTATTTATTTATTTATTTATTTTTTTTATGACGGAGTCTCGCTCTGTCGCCCAGGCTGGAGTGCAGTGGCCGGATCTCAGTTCACTGCAAGCTCCGCCTCCTGGGTTTACGCCGTTCTCCTGCCTCAGCCTCCCGAGTAGCTGGGATTACAGGCGCCCGCCACCTCGCCCGGCTAATTTTTTGTATTTTTTAGTAGAGACGGGGTTTCACCGTGTTAGCCAGGATGGTCTCGATCTCCTGACCTCGTGATCCGCCCGTCTCGGCCTCCCAAAGTGCTGGGATTACAGGCTTGAGCCACCGCGCCCGGCCTTAATTTATTAACTGTAAGCAATGCTGTGATTCAATATGCAGCTATATTCTATAACTTTTAAAATAAGTTCTATTTGCTTAGAGATTGAATATCTATTTTCTTCCACTAAACAATTATTCCATGAATTCTCACAGGAATGCAATTGTTAACAAGAATTCAAATTTAAATACAGTTATTGTAGATTTGTATAGAAGACTACATAGCTTATGAATTTAATTTTCTTCACATTCAATTTGCTTACAGGTAATTCACCTCAAGGTAATATGATCACTCTGCTGAATTCTTTTGTCAAATGTTGAAGGTGTTCAAGGATGGTTATTATGCTAAAGAGGAATTTGAATTTACCGAATGACAGCTAATTTTACTCTCTTAAATCTTTAATTTGTTGACTTAAATAAATATTAAAGGTAAAGAATTCTTTCAAAATGTAATCTTTGCTCGTATGACTTTACTAAGTCATACTTTTGTATGCATTGACTTAAGTGGAAATACATTAAATTAAAAGCATAATGCAAATGTTCAGTTGAGATATAAAATATACTGATGAATTTAATGACCCTGTTTTTCAAAACATTTAAAAGAGAAGTGAGAGTGAAAGAAAGTGAAAAAAGAGGGTGCAAATACAAGTAATTTTAAAAATATTTGAATGTATTCAATTTAGTATTGACAGTATTGAGTTCATATTAATACACATATTTAGCAGAATACCATTGAAATATGTGTAGATTAACTTAAGAGCTAAGACTGATAACTTTTATGGTCACATTAACCCAAGTTCAAGGCCTACTTTCACTACTGTGAATCTTCGGTCAAGTAACTTTTTAGAAATAATGCTATTTATATTCTAAGTATTAAATCAGTTAACACTTGAGAAGTACCAGAGTTCTGGATACATAGTAATTGCAAAAAGTGTGTTACTTGCTGACATGGTGATGAGAATGACATTTCTAAGTAATGATTGATGTAGGGCACTAGCTGAGACAGACATATTCTCATTCAGAATTAGAAGAACCACTAATTCAAAATGTTGTTCCTGAATTTCACTATTTCAGCTTGAGAACATTTAATCAAATCTAATTTAAATATAAATGAGGATACATTTATTTCTGTTAAAACCTCTTTTAAAACATAGCAAATAGGGGTTTTATTTTTCTTGTATTTAGCACTGACCTAATATGCTAGTACATACACAAAGTTTATAAATATTTTTCTTATGCTGAAAGAAAATTTAATTTTACTAAGAGACTTTCACAACTAAGGTCCAATAGCAAAATTACACCAAACCAAAGCAAAAACAATTTACCCAAATTAACCAGACTAGAGTAATTAAAATCAAACCAAAGAAAGACACTGCTCTCAGAAAAAATGGCATGCAATTGGATGTGAGGCTGCACAATGTTTAAAACATTTTAAAAAATACCTACATAATTTTGTAATTTTGACTTTCACACTGTTTCTACATGGTAAAGCTTGGAAAATTGGAGCTAATGGTATCCCCAAAGAGACAATTCAAAGAAACAATGTAAAAATAATGATACAGCTCATTGGTTATTTCTGTGTTTAAATTTTTATCAATTCCTCATTTCTGGAAGCCTACTTTAAATAATTAATAATAAAATAATTTATATTGTAGTTATTCCATGACAATGTGTTTATATCGTCTCATACATGAGATTAAGAGAGATTGAGAAACCATTATCTCTTCTTCCCATCCCATATGTCCCCCTACTCTGCCCCTTTTGCTGATGACTCATACTATCAGTCAACACTGTTAAGAAAGCTCTTTGTATTTGCCTAAAATTTTCAAATCCTATTTTCAGGAGCTAGACATTCTGATATTTATAAAATACTTAAAGAAGATAACTATTGGCAGCATAATTTTTATTTAACCAATGGGCTGTAGAGGTACTTCTTCTTTTCACCAGGCTCCTCTATCTCAGAAAGTGACACTTTTCCATCAGTTACTACCAGGATTAATCTGGTTTGGCTACAGTTAGGTATATGCATCCTTCTTTTCTCATTTCTCCAAGCATGTCCTTCCCAAACCCATATACTTGCTCAAACATTCCCATTTTCGAGGGAGGACGTTTTCTAAAATGGAAGATGGTTGAAAAATACTCATTACAGTAGCCAGTGCTAAATCACATCAATTTTACAGATGAGGCAACAGGCACAGAGAGGTTAATTAGCTATTGAAAAATGACATAATAAGTAGCAGAGCTTAGAATATGCATCCAAGATTCAATATCTTAATTATTTTCACCCTATTATTATCAGTATTGTTACTTTTAAATTAAGAGGATTGAATCAGGTGAACCCAAACTTTATTTTAGGACAGTACTGGCCCCTGGAAGACATGGTCTTTTTGGGCAGAAAACTTTCGGACCTGCAAAGTTAGTGCAAGTTGCCAGCAGCGCTTTTGCTAGATGTTGCCCCAGTTTTTTGTTGACGGATCTTTGAAGTCATCAGTGAAGTGGATGCCCATCAAGTCATGTGTTACTCAGAGGAATTCATCTTCCCCATGAAATTGGCAGCTGAAATGGGACACTTGTATTTGGCAGGATTTAGTGGAAGGAGAAACATGGTATACTAACAGTATCAATGACTAAGATGATAGAAAATTCTAAAACTAGTGACAACTCCACTTCTCCAGGGCTTGAGCTGTCCCCACCTGTGCTATCGTTTCAGAGTTTTGTTACACTGGGAAATCAAAACTAGGATTAAAGCTTTTATTTTAATAACTATCTTAGCAAACCTTTGGTTAAAGTCTCACTATGTGCCAAGCACCATGCCAACTGGCTTATAAGATACCAACTAATAACACTTGGAAATTTACTGAATTGCTGTACAACATGTGAGGCAGGAATGTGCACATTTTAACCTGCAGGTAATAGAAGGAGGTCCGCTTCAATGCTTAGCAAGTATCACTGAGCTTGCTAGCATCAGCCCTATTGAGAACTCTTCCCATGGCCAGTTTCTGGTGTCTGTTCTCCTCTCTCCCTTGGTTTATCCATCATAAAGTTCTGAGTCCTAAAAGCAAGCAAGCAAATGAAAAGCAGTGTAAAAATAAATGGGGGTGGGGGGGGGGGAATTTAAAAGGGATTTTAGTGATCTCTCTCTCATTCTGCCCTCTCAAATTATAGGTAAAGAAATTGACACACAAAACACTAAGTTGCTTGACTGAAGTCATACAGCTAATGCTGCAAAAATTAAAACCAAAAAGTCAAATATAAGCTGTTGCTTATTTTAGACAAGATAGCACAAATTAATCACTAGAATCCAAAGCAACGTAGATAAAATCACAATACCCTAGAGTTTTAAAACTTAAAATTATTTCAAATATATCCTTCAAATCAAATAACTGACTCCAGATGTCACAGTTATGTCAGTGGCATAGCTAGAAGCAAAAGTTTCAGTGATGGCCTTCCTTCAGCTTTTCAAATTCCAGAACATCTCAAATGTTTCCTGCTGCATTCTTTGACTACAAAACTCTTCCTGTTTACATCTGGTTGCATATAATGTTTCAAGACCCTTTCCTTTTATCAAGAGGGCAGGTGCGTGACAGGAATTGCAGGATAATTTAGGAATGCAAAAAACTGATCAATACAAGTGAAACCTCCACCTTAGTAAACTAACTAATGTTTACATGGGTAATTTCACAATAAACATATAAACAGATAAATAAGCAAGAAAATTGAAAATTGTTGTTACCAAGAAAGGAAATAATCGTGCAATGGGTTACGGAGTAAAATTGGGAAAGCCAGCTGGGACAAGGTGGTGAGGGAAGTCTCTCTGCTGTGTGACATTTGAGCTGAGAAGAGAAAATGAGAATGAGGCAGACATCCCTAGGTAGTATGGAAAAAACATTGTGGACAGAGTGCCCTGAGGGATGACTCTGCTCTCCCTGAGGAAGAAGTCTGAGTTTTCTCTGTGAAGATAGGGAAGGAGGACTCTCCAGGCAGATAAGAGGCAAATGTGAGGGCCAGGGCTTGAAAGCTTGGATATAGCCAGGAATTGCAAGAACATAAGGTGCAATGGTGATGAACCCTGGGGCTGAAGGGTAGGCGGGGAACAATGAACACCAGCCTTAAGTCCTCTGATAATGCTTGAGAGGTATGGAGCCATAGTGTGCTGTTAAATATTTTGTTCTTTTATTTATTCAAAAGTGAATTTTATTTGGTTGATTCAGACTTTAAAGCTATCAGGGAACTCATCCTTTCAAGAGTCTCCAGAAGAGTCTTTTCAAAAGAAAAATAAACTTAACTTGTGGTTGAGTTTGAAAGAAACTTAACTCATTCACATTTTAAAGAAAGTGTGAAATGTGGCAGTTTGACTGCTCAGTTTATAATTTCGAAACTTTTAAATTTTAAATCAACCTTAAAATATTGCATTAATTTTCTATAGTTTATTTCTATAATATCTCCGTTTCCTATTTTTTACAATTAAGAGGTATTTAAGAAAACTTATAAAACAAAAATGTCTTCTAATTTATTCCAGATGATAATCACTATTTCAGCATGTCATTTTGAACGGAGAGACAATCAGAATACAACAGAAAGTCTTTTAACTGCCAGTACTAATGACTATGAATTTTCCAATTTAAGTAACTGCAGAAGGGGAAGGAGATACTTTTTAGAGGTGTATTATTGTTGTATATATTTTTTAAATTAGAGAGATTCACAATGTTTAATTTGCTTTTAAATTATTGAATGTTTATTCAATAATTTTATCAATAAACATTTATTAAACCTTTACAAGATTTAGTGTGCTTTCCTGAGTCTGAGTGTCCGCTGGTATTCAGACACAAAAACCATAGCGTTACATTATAAGAGGGGAAAAGCTAAATACTCTTGAAAAGATGACCAATAGGATAAGATAGCATAGGATAAATTAAAATTGGGTACAAACTAGAAATGCCATTGAAGATCAGATCAGGGAGAAGCGTTACAAGGTAGACATCAGGGCTGGTGTTCAGACCAACCTTTGAAAAAAGTGAGTTTGAGATGGAGTGGAAAGAAGGGAGAAAGCAGAGGAGGGAGAAATCAATGGGAGTAGATAAATGTGACAAATACTAAATGACTGTTCCACTTTAACCCACTTACCCTATGCCACAGCAAGCCAAAGGGGAAAAACTAGATTTAACAGTTTTTAAATTCTGTTTCTGTGGCTCTATCCCTCCATCAGAGAACCCGCTGAAATTCCAGCCCCCAAAACTTATGCACTCTACTCCTTATCCTCGGTCTTTCTGGGAGCCCTGAAGAGGTGTGGTGTTATGTGCTCTGCCCTGCTATCTTATAATTCTGTCACTTCTAGTTCTCTTCAAAGCTGCTGCTTTTGGTGGAGGAAGACCTCGCCACTGTCCCAGGCACTCTGTTTTCAATGAGAGGTCTAGGGTTCTTCCCAAAGTCCCCATCTCTATTTCCCATGCCTCTCCCTCACATTTTGCTGCTAAGATGCTGAATGTCTCAATGCAAAATGCACACCATATTCTCTCTGGTGTACACTGCGCAAAGCTACTGATAAACAGGAAAGATCCCTATCTTCTAGCACTGTGCTGCCCACTTGCTTACCTGGGCCCAGAAATAAGGCTGACTCCTGATCCAATGTCTTTCTTACAAGGATTTTGTTAGGAAAAAAAAAAAGAGAGAGAGAGAAACTCATCATTTCTTTTTCTTAGCAGAATTACTCATCTCAGAAGAGAAATCTAAGTCTTGCCACATAGATTGATGAAAATGGGACTAGATGACAAAGTTAAAATCATAGCTCTGAAACCCATAGGGGCTCACTGTGAAGAATAATACCATTCTGTGGATAACTGACTGGAAGAAAATTATTTTCTAAATATGATACTAAACACCGAATTTTCCCTAATTGAAGGAAGAGGTTTCCTCCTCTCAATTAAGCAATTGTTAAGATAGGGTCAGACTGGCTTAGGTTTCTTATGAAGGCAGGCAGTGCTGAGACTGTGTTCTGGGAGATGTGAGCCTTGGTCCCAAATCTACGTCTGGACCTCTGTTATCTTAGAGGCCAAGCTATGACTTTGGATTTCAGTTTTTTTTTAATCTGAAAAAAAAGTGCTGAACCTAAACTGTCTTTTGTTCAATTTTTTCTTAATATTCTATAAGCGTACAAATATAATAAAGCTTACTATGTTCACATTCACTTTGAAAACAGTAAGTAGATCTAAATAAGGGCAGTATTTCTACAAGGGACTCTTTAAATTCTGCAAAAGGGGAAGCAACTAAGTTAGCCTTGCTATAAGCACTATTATTAAGCACATGCCACAAAGGAATACTAATCTAAAAATGTAGTAGTGAGAGAAACAAAAATGCTTTTAAAATTGCCTTAAAATCAACATCAAAACGCTGCCAAACCTCTCCCTTGTTTATTCTTCTATCTTCTGGAAGAAAAATCCTATTTTTATCAGTGTCAGGGCCCTTCCTTTTGGCAAGACATCTCAAGAAACTGGAAAGATCATGTGATTTCTGAAATACAGGAAGACCCTTCAGTCTTTACTGAATTATGATGGCTGCTGCTACCCCCATTTTCTACCCTCATAAGTCGAGTAGAACTCGACTTCCGAGCTAGTCACGGGGCACTGGCATACCCAGGGGCCAGCCTCCCATGCGCAGCATGCTTCCGTCCTCTCTGAGGGCTGATCTTCTCCCCAGGGCATTACTGCAGAGTAGGTATCAAGTGAACAAGAACATTAGGGTCTGGTGACTTTTGTTTCTTCCTGCTTTCTAGGAATTATCTCCCTTTTCTTTCTCTATTCCCATATCTTCAACTTGTTGTGGCATTTACTGAACACAATAAGAAACATTATCTTCAGGAAACCTCTGATTTAGCTCCTGTAAAATTATCTGAGGCAATGAGTAGGTAGGCTTGGCCACTCACTTTAGTGAGAGGAGAGGAAATTGAGGAAAAACTATATGCAAATGAATATCCCAATAGATTATCATGCTTACACCTGCTGGCTTAAGAATTAAGGTAAGAGATTAATTTAACAAGCCTTAAATGAAGATGAAAATTAGCACTAGCTTTGGGTAAATCAAATTAGGTTAATGGGTGCTATTTTGTTAGTTTCTAAATTGGCTCTAAGTCAGGTAGATAATTCCCTCTGGTTTATATTGCCAAAAATAGGAAGACAAACAAAATAAAAACCTTCAGGTCTCAATGAAGATAATTACACCAATTTCTTAGTTCCAAGTCACAAACATGAATTTCTGAACAATTATAGTAAACTGCCAAGGTTTTTTTTTTTTTTTTTAAATCCAAGTACATTTCTCTCTCCATATAACTGATACTGCTTTCATACTTCAGTTTTAGATTGTCTTGCTGCTGTGGTTTAAATGTGTACCCCAAAATTCATGTGTTGGAAACTTAATCCTAAACGCAACAATGAGTGGAGGTGGGACCTAATGGGAGATGTTTAGGGAATGAGGACTGCACCCTCAAGAATAGAATAATGTTGCTATCAAAAAGGCTTGTGGAGTGGGTTCTGTCTTCCTTGCCCTTTCATCTTCCACCTTCCACTATGTGAGAATGCAGTAAGAAAGTCTACAACAAATGACAACACCTTACTCTTCAATTTCTCAGCCTGTAGAACTGTGAGAAAATAAATTGCTGCTCTTTGTGAATGACTCAGTCTCAGGTATTCTACTACAGCAGTACGAAACAGTCTAAGACACTTCCTCAGAAACAGTGTCTTGCCTTGGCTGGCAATGCATTAAGAAGGTCATTGCTGAATTTTGTGTCAGCCATTGCTTCTGGGATGCTGATGCCTCATGGTGCCTCCTGCATCCCTTTTCAACTTTCATGATTAACTGAGTTCCTACTTCTTTCATTCTAGACTACTCAGTGTGCCCTTTAAGATCTGTAATATTTTGTTTTAGCCCTGTCTGAAAGATTCTGTTTTTGACTCATACATATTTCTATTCTCTGCTCACAAGCCCTGATGCTAACAGTGCCTTCCCTCATTCCTAACCCAGTCTTCCACCTACACACATGGCACAAAATGGACTTGAGTCCATGTTGACAGAGGTGCATTATCTCAGAAACGTTGTACTCATGCAGTTTCGAAGAAATGTTTTTATTCAGATTGTTCAGCACATACTAAACTAATAATAATGTAAGATGCACAGCTTACAAAGTGAATGGATTATCTAGACAATGACTCAGATTTTCTCTAAGAAATATTTTCCACTTTCCTGTGTTCCTGTCAACACACGTTCAAAAAACAGGGGTAAGATCAGCTTTGTTCTTCACAGAAAAATAATTTTATGAACTCTTTGATGATTACACAGTTGATAACTCTGGAACATTAGAAGGAACATATAAAGGCAGCACTATTATTTTATTAATGAGTGTCACTTTAGTTACAGTGTGGTACTAGGTATACTGCTGTCACCTACCTAAAAAGCTCCAGAGAAGATAAATAATCCCTTAAAGACAAGCATTTCCATCAATAGACACTTACAATTTTCTTAAAAGGACACTTGTCTTATGTGCCACACAGTGGATCACCTTGGGAGAGAAAGGAACAACAGATAAATAAAATACTTCACCTGCTTCTGTATCCTTCATCGACTAATCATACACAAAAAAACAATTAACAATAACTATCTGCCCTATAATAGTATAATGGCTGGGCATGGAGGCTCACACCTATAATCCCAGTACTTTGAGAGGCTGAGGCAAGAGGATCGCTTGAGGCAAGAGTTTGAGACTAATCTGAAGGACATATTAAGATCCCATCTGTACCAAAAATACTAATAATGATAACAATGATAATTTAAAAATAAAAAATAAATTTTATAAAATTAATATAATGGAGATTGCACTAAATGCTGAATCGGACATCTACTTTGTTACCCTCCAAACCCTCCTGGGTTTCTTTCTGTAGGATAAGTGTCTATATGGTAACAACTTACTTCATAAGGTTGATGTAAGAGCTGAATGGCATGGTGGATGCAAATATATAATATTGTACTTGACACAGAGTGGGTATCATCAATTTTAATTAGTTTCCCTTATCCCAATTTTTCTTCTTGGGAATATATATATATATAATCTATCATCTGTCATAAGACTCTTCATCAAGAAACAATAAATAAGAGGTTTAACTCAACATCTATACGAAGGCTGGGACAGGAAATCTGAATAAAAATATTGCAGACATCTTTTCTTAGTTTGGATTTTATATTGACCTACAGCAAAATTCAGCCTTTGTGGTTTACCATTTTGTGGGTTGTGAGAGAGTTCCATGTCTAACAACATGATACAGAAGTTTTGTGCTGTTTCTTTGTAGTTGGTCCCTCATCACAGTTTCAACCTCTGAAACCAACTGTTCTCTGTCCCAGTGGTTTTGTCTTTTATAAATGTCACATAAATTGAATCATACAGCATTTAGACTTTAGTTCTGACAACTTTTACTTACTAAAAAGAGACTGAGATTCAGTCATGATGTTGTATACATCAACAATTGATTTCTTTTATTATGTTTTATGGCTTTAACCACAGTTTATTTCTTATTCACTTGTTGAAAGAAATTTGTGTTGTTTCCAGTTTTTCATGATTTTGTACAAAGTTACTATAACATTCACTTGTAGGATTTTTGGTGGACATAAATTTTCATTTCTTTTGGATAAATACCTGTGAATAGAATTGCTGGGTGATACAAGTGTATATGAGGAAAACTGCCATATTGTTTTCTAAAGTGGTTGTAACATTTTGAATTTTCATCAGAAATGTACAAGAAGAGTTCAAGTTATTTTATATCTTTGTCAACATATTGTCACACTTTTTCCCCCTTGACATTCTAATAGATATGTGGTAGTATCTCATTGTAGCACTAATTTGAGTTTTACTAATACATAGCAATATTGTGCATATTTTCGTGTGCTTTATTGTCATCTGATTATGTCATCTGATAAGGTGTATATCCAAATCTTTTGCCCATTTAAAAATTGTGTTGTTTGTTGTTTTATTTTTGAGTTTTGAGAACTATTTACATATTCTTGAAAAAAATTCTTTGTCAGATATGTGATTTACAAATATATTCTCCCAGTTTATGATGTGTCTTCTCTTTAAGTGTCTTTTGTAGAGAAAAGCCTTCTAATTTCAATACAGTTCAATTTATCTTTTGAAAATTTTAGTGATTATGCCTTTGGTGTAGCATTGTATTAGTAAGAGATCTCCAGAGAACCAGAACCAAGAGTAGGTGCACACAAGTAGAAGATTTACTTTAAAACTTAAATCATGTGATAATTGAGGTCTGGCAAGTCCAAACTCTGCAGATGAGGCAGGCAGTTTGAAGACCCAGGGAACAGCTGAAGTTATGATTCAAGTTTGAAGGCCATGAAACTGGACACCCAGGTGAGAGCTAATATTGTGGTCCAATTCTGAAGGCCATCTGCATGTGCTGGCAGACGTACTCCCTACTTGGGGGAGGTCAGTACTCTATCAGTACTTCCACCTGATTCAGTGAGGCTAACTCACATTATAGAGGGCAAACTGTTTTACTCAAAGTGCACCAATTTAAATGTCATCCAAAAATACCCTCACAGAAACATCCAGTGTCATGTTTGACCAAATATTTGAACACTATGGCCAAGCCATGTTGACACATAAAATGAACCACTGCAAGTATCTAAGAACTCCTTGCAAAACAAAAGAACATGACAATTTGTTTATATTTTCTTATAAAAGTTTTATTTATAGTTTTAGTTTCAGTAAAAGCTCAATTTAAAAACTTTGTGAAAAAATATTTTAAATAACAAAATCCAAAAAATATATACAAGGTTTTTATGGCAAAAAGTATAATCTGCATTAGGAAACAGTAAAGAAAGCCTAAATAAATATTTATAAAAAGGAAGAGTTGATATAGTAAAAATATAAATTCTCCACAAATTAATCTATGCAATTCTTCTAACTTCAACAAGGTTTTATGTTTATTTATTTGCTTGCTCTTTTTAAATGAAACTTAATCTGATTCTATATTTTACATTAATGTATAAAGGAAACAGACTAGCTAAGACTATTATGTAGAAACATCTTTCCAGATAGCAAGACTAATGCTAAAGTTTTATTTAGACAGTCTAGTATTGTTTCAGAAAGAAACAAGTTAACCAATAAGATAAAACAGATAATACAGAAATAAAACTGTTTGAACACAGATATAATAAGAATGGCATCAAAAATGAGTGGGAGGGGAGGTAGAGCAAGACTGCCAAACCAGAAACCCCACTGATCACTGCTGCACCTCCTGCAAAGACATCAAGTTAACAACAGCTTCCTAAAGAACCAAGTTAAGGGCGGTGTGGGTGACTCACGCCTGTAATCCCAGCACTTTGGAAGGCGCAGGCGGGCGGATCACAAGGTCAGGAGATCTAGACCATCCTGGCTAACACGGTGAAACCCCGTCTCTACTAAAAATACAAAAAATTAGCGGGGCGCGGTGGCGGGCCCCTGTAGTCCCAGCTACAGGGGAGGCTGAGGCAGGAGAATGGAGTGAATCCGGGAGGCGGAGCTTGCAGTGAGCTGAGATGGCACCACTGCACTCCAGCCTGGGCGACGGAGCGAGACTCCGTCTCAAAAACAAAAACAAAAACAAAACAAAAACAAAAACAACAACAAAAGACAGAACCAAGTTAAAAACACCTTCATAAGAACCAAAAATCAAGTAAGCTAGCACCCATGGTGCTTGGTTTTAACCTCATATCGCTGAAAGAGGCACTGACTACCTCTAGCAACAGCTGAGTGGTGCAGAGCAGCTCTAGGTGCTGAGGGAGAGAGAACACAGTAATTGTGTGGCATTGAATTCATTGTTGTCCTGTTAGAGCAGAAAGGAAAACTCAGCTGATGCCTGCCGAGAGACACCAAACTCAGCTGATGCCCATCCACAGAGGAAGCATTTAAACCAGCCATAATCAGAGGGGAATCGCAGATCCCAATAATCCAAACTTGAGAGCCCACAAACCTCGCCGCCAAGGGCCAAAGTGCTCTGGGCCTCTAAATAAGCTTGAAAGGCAGTCTAAGCCATAAGGACTGCACTCGTAGTGTTGAACAAGTCCCAGAGACAGTGCACTGTGGGGGCATGTGACATACTGAGACACCAGCTGGTGCAACCAAGGTAGTGCTGGCTGTGTTGTCAGCACTACCTTGCTCTACTGGAGTTAGAGGAAGTGACAGCATCTCCTCTAACTCCAGGCTATATAGCCTCTAACTCCAGGCTATAGGGCTGCAAGAGTCCCCTTCATTCTGATTGAGGAGAGGAGAGAGAACTTTGTTTTTCATCTAGAATACCAGCTCAGCCACAGCAGGTTAGGGCACTGGCTAGAGTCATGAGGAAATCCTTCCAGGCCCTACCTCCCCCATGACATCTCTAGACACACCCTGGACCAGAAGGGAAGTCACTGCCTTCAAGAAAAAATCCCAGTTATGTCAGCATTTATCACCTGCTAACTGAAGAACCCTTGGGCCCTGAATAACCAGCAGCGATATTCAGGTACTACATTTAGGGACTTGGTGAGCCACTGAGACTTGCTAGCTTCAGGTGAGATTAAGCACATCACCAGCTGTGGTGGCTATGGGTAAAACTACTGCTTGAGAAAAGCAGAGAAAAAAGTAAAAGGATTTTTGTCTTGCACTTTAGGTTCCAACATTATCATAGAGGGGTAGAGAACCAAGTGACTCTTAGGGTCCCCAATTCCAGGACTTACCTCTTGAATGGCATTTCTGAACCTGCCCTGGGCCAGAGGGAAGCCCACTAATCTAATGGGTGAGTCTCAGGCCAGGCAGCATTCACCACAGGCTGACTTAAGAGACCTTAGGCCTTAAGGGAATGTCAGTGGTAGTCTGGCAGCACTCCTTGTGGCCAGTGGTCGTGGTGATTATGGGATGAGTCTTCTCTGTCTTTGGAAAGGTGAAGGAAGAATGGGAAGGACTGTGTCTTATGGTCTGAATGCCAGCTCAGCTGCAATATAATACCAGGTAGACGTCTAAGGTTTTCACTATAGTCCCTGACTCCTAGATGGCACTTCTGGACCCATATGGAGCCTGGAGGACTTCACTGTCCTGAAGGGAAGGAAAGAGGTAGGGCTGACATTACCCCAAGGCCTTGAGTGAACATAGGCAGTACAGGGTATGGTTATAGTAGGCCTTCGGTGAGACCCAGCACTATGCAGCCATAGTAGTGGTAGCCAAGTGTGCTTGTATTACTCCATTACTGGCTTTAGGTGGTTCAGAACAAAGGGAGCAAGAGACTCTATATGTTTGGGAGAAAGTAAGGGAAGAGAACAAGAATCTCTTCTTGATAATCCAGATAATTCTCTTGTATGTGGTCCAAGGCCATCAGGATGGTACCTCTATGAGTCTGCAAGAACCACAGCATTACTGGACTTGTGGTTCTCCCTGAAGCAGAAACAGCTTAAATCACAACACTGAAATCTGTTCAAATATCCAAGAAGGACAGCTACAAATAAGCCTAGACAGTGAAGACTACAATAAATAACTAACTTTTTAATGCCCACACACAAAAGAACATCTATTATTATCAGCACCATCTAGGAAAACATGATCTCACCAAATGAACTAAATAAGGCACCAGGGATTAATCCTGGAGAAACAGAGATGTGTGACCCTTCGCACACAGAATTCAAAATAGCTGTGTTGAGGAAACTAAAAGAATTTCAAGATAACACAGAGAAGGAATTCAGAGTTCCATAAGATAAACTTAACAAAGAGATTCAAATAATTTTAAAGAATCAAGCAGAAATCCTGGAGCTGAAAAATGCAATGGGCATACTGAAACATGCATCAGGGTCCTTTAATAACAGAATGGATCAAGCAGAAAAAAGTATTAGTGAGATTGAAGACAGGCTATTTGAAAATACATGCCCATAAGATCTAGAAAATAGCCCCTAATGAGGAAATCTAAGAGTTTTTGGCCTTAAAGGGAAGGTAGAGAAAGAGATGGGTATAGTAAGTTTATTCAAAAGGATTATAGAGAACTTACCAAATGTAGAGAAGTATATCAATATCCAAGTACAAGAAGGTTATAGAACACCAAGCAGATCTAACTCAAAGAAGACTACTTCAAGGCATTTAATAATAAAAAATAAAACTCCCAAAGGCCAAGGATAAAGACAGAATCCTAAAAGCAGCAAGATAAAAGAAGCAAATGACATACATTGAAGCTGCAATACATCTGGAAGCAGACTTCTCAGTGGAAACCCTATAGTGGAAACCAGGAGAGACTATCATGATATAATTAAAGTGCTGAAAGAAAAAAATAAAAAAAAACTATTATCCTACAATAGTACATTCAGCAAAAACAGTCTATAAAACATGAAGGAGAAATAAAGACTTTCCCAGACAAACAAAAGCTGAAGAATTTTATCAATACCAAACCCATTCTACAAGAAATGCTAAAGGGAGTATTTCAAACAGAAAGAAAAGAACATTAATGAGCAATAATCACCTGAAAGCACAAAACTTACCATTAGCAGTAAGTACACAGAAAAACACAGAATTAAGTAGAAAGACTAAACGATGAATCAATCAAAAATAATAACTACAACAACATTTCAGGACATAATCAGTACAATAAGATATAAATAGAAACAACAAAAAGTTATAAGGGGGAAGGATAAAGTTAAGGCAAGTTTTTATTAGTTTTCTTCTTGCTTGTTTGTTTCTTTATGCAGAAGTCTTAAGTTGTTATCCGGTTAAAATAATGGGTTATAAGAAAGTATTTGCAAGCCTCATGGTAACTTCAAACCAAGAAACATACAATGAATACACAAACAAATAAAAATAAAAAACTAAATCATATAACCAGAGAAAATCATCTTCACTAGAGGAAGAGAGGAATGAAAGAAAGAAGGAAGAGAAGTCTGTAGAACAACCAGAAAACAAATAACAAAATGGCAAAAGTATGTCCTTACTTATCAGTAGTAACATTGACTATAAATGGACCAAACTCTCAAATCAAAAGACGAAGACTGACTGAATGGATAAAAAAAAAAAAAAAAAAGACCCATTAATCTGTTGCCTACAAGAAACAGACTTCACCTATAAACACGCAAAAAGACTGAAATTAAAATTATGGAGAAAAATATTCCATGTCAATAGAAACCAAAAAATAAAAAATAAAAAGCAGGAGTCACTATACTTATATCTGAAAAAATAGATTTCAGTACAAAAACTATAAGAAGAGACAAAGAAGGCCACTATATAATGATAAATGGGTCACTTCAACAAGAGGATATAACAATTTTAAATATATATGCACCCAGTACAGGAGTACCCAGATATATAAAGGAAACACTAGAGCTAAAGAGAGATAAGCCTAATACAATAATAGCTGGAGACTTCAACACCCCACTTTCAACATTGGACAGATCTTTCAGGCAGAAAATCAACAAAAACTTTAGAGTTAATCTGTATTATAATGGCCGAATGGATTTTTGGTTTATTTACAGAACACTTCATCCAAGAACTGCATTCCTTTCCTCAGCACATGGATCATTCTCAAGCAAATACCATACATTAGATCATAAAGCAAGTCCTAAAACTTTCAAAAAATTGAAATATTATCAAAAAGTTGAAATATTATCTTCAATTATATTGAAGATTATCAAGCATATTTTCTGATCACGATGGGATAACCCTAGAAATTAATAACAAGAAGAATTTTGGAAACTGTATAAATACATGGAAATTAAACAATATGTTCCTGAATGACCGGTAGGTCAATGAAGAAATTAAAAAGGAAGTAGAAAAATTTCTTGAAATAAATAGTAATGAAACAATATACCCAAACCTATAAATCAAAAGCAGTACTCAGAGGAAAGTTTATAAGTGCCTGCATTACACAAAAGGAAAAACTTATAGTAAACCATCTAATGATGCATCTTAAAGAACTCGAAAATCAAGAGCAAGCCAAACTCTAAACTAGTAAAAGATAAGAAATAATAAAGATCAGAGCAGAAATAAATGACATCAAAATGAAAAAAGCCATAAAAAGATCAGTGAAACAAAAAAGCTGTTTTTTGTTAAAAAGCCAAAATTACAAAAAAAAGCAATTTTGTAAAACAAGAAAAATGACAAACCTTTAGCCAGGTTAACTAAGGGAAAAAGAGAGCAGATCCAAATAAATAAAATTAGAAATGAAAAAGGAGACATTACAACTGACACTGCAGAAATTCAAAGGATCATTTGTGGCTACTATGAGCAGCCATATGCCAATATATCGGAAAATCTAGAAGAAATGGTCAAATTCCTAGACACATAAACTTCCAAGACTGAACCAGGAAGAAATCCAAAAACTGAATAGACCAATCACAAGTAATGAGATTGAAGCCACAATAAGAAGTCTTTCATTAAAGAAAAGCCTGGGACCTGATGGTTTCACTGCTGAATTCTACCAAACGTTAAAGAACTAATATCAAGTCTCCTCAAACTACTCCAGAAAATAGAGGAGAGGTGAATACTTCCAAACTTATTCTACAAGGCCACTATTACCCTGATACCAAAACCAGACAAAGACATATTAAATGTGTATACAGGCCAATCTCTCATTTTTTTTTTTTTTTTTTTGAAATGGAGTCTAGCTCTTGTCGCCTAGGCTGGAGTGCGATGGAGCGATCTGGGCTCACTGCAACCTCCTCCTCCCAGGTTCAAGCAATTCTCCTGCCTCAGCCTCCCAAGTAGCTGGGATTACAGGCATCTACCACCATGCCTGGCTAATTCTTGTATTTTTAGTAGAGACAGGGTTTCACCATGTTGGCCAGGCTGGACTTAAACGCCTGACCTCAAGTGATCCACCTGCCTCGGCCTCCTAAAGTGCAGGGATTATAGGCGTGAGCCATCTTGCCTGACCCTCTGATGAATATTGATACAAAAATCCTCAACAAAATATTAGCAACCTGAAGTTAACAGTACATTAGAAAGAGTATTCATTATGATCAAGTGGGATTTATCCCTGGGATGCATGGATGGTTCAACATACACAAACCAATTAATATGATACATCATATTATATCAGCAGAATTAAAAATAAAAACTATATGATCATTTCAATTGATGCTGAAAAAGCATTTGATTAAATTCAACATTCCTTTATTATGAAAAATAACTCAAAAAACTGAGTATAGAAGGAATACAACTTAACATAATAAAAGAAAGCCATATGTGACAGACCCACAAAGTCTATATAATACAGATAGTATTATACTGAAAGGGGAAAAACTGAAAGCCTTTTATCTGCAATCTGGAGCATGACAAGGATATCCACTGTCACCACTGTTATTCAATATAGTACTGGAAGTCCTAGCTACAGCAATCAGACAAAAGAGATATAAAGGGAAGCAAATTAGAAAGAAAGAAGACAAATTATCCTTGTTTGTTAATAATATGATCTATATTTGGAAAAAACCTAGTGACTATACAAGAAACCCATTAAAACTTATAAACAAATTCAGTAAAGTTGCAGGATACAAAATCAGCATACTGAAATCAGTAGCATTTTTATATGCCAACAGTGAACAATTTGAAAAAGAAATCTTATTTACAATGGCCATACATAAAGTTAAATACATAGGAAATAACCAAAGAAGTAAAAGAGCTCTATAATGAAAATAATAAAACACTGATGAAAATTGATGAGGACACCAAAACATTAATATAAATTCCATGTTCATGAATTGGAAAAATCAACATTGTTAAAATGTTCATACTACTCAAAGCAATCTATAGATTCAATGCAATCCTTATCAAAATACCAATAATATTCTTCACAGAAATAGAAAAAACAATCCTAAAATCTATATGGAACCACAAAAGGCCCAGAATAGCCAAACACATGCTAAGCAAAAAGAACAAAACTGGAGGAATCACTTTACCTGACTTCAAGTTATACTACGGAGGTATAGTAACCATAGCAGCATGGTACTGACATAAAAAAGAGACACATAGACCAATGGAACAGAATAGAAAACACAGAAACAAATCTACACAACTACAGAGAACTTATTTTAACAAAGGTGCCCAGAACATACACTGAGGAAAATACAGTCTTTTCAATAAAGGATGTTGGAAAAACTGGATATCCACATGCAAAAGAATGAAACTAGACCCCTATCTCATGCCATATACAAAAATAAAATCAAAATAGATTAAAGACTTACATCTAACAACTCAAACTATGCAACTATTACAAGAACACATTGGGGAAAACCTCCAGGACATTGTTTTGGGCAAAAATTTCTTGAAGCAACAACCCACAGAATGAGAGAAAATATTTACAAACTATCCCTCTGACAAGGGATTAATAATCAGAATATATAAGGAGCTCAAACAACTCCATAGGAAAAAATCTAATAATCTGATCCAGAAAAGGAATATTTGAGTAAACAGTTCTCAAAAGAAGACATACAAATGGCAAATCAGGCACATGAAAAGTTGTTCAACATCACTGATCATCAGAGAAATGCAACTAAAAGCAACAATATTATCTCACCCCCATTTATAACGAAAAGACAGGCAGTAACAAATGCTGGAGAAGAAGTGGAGAAAAGGGAAAGTTGTACACTGTTGACAGGAATGGTAAATTAGTACGACCACTAGGGAGAACAGTTTGGAGGTTCCTCGAGAAACTAAAACTTGAGCTACCATATGACCTAGCAATCCCACTACTGGGTATATACCCCAAAGAAAGGAATCAGTATATGGAAAAAATATCTGCACTCCTGTTTGTTGCAGCACAGTTTACAACAGCTAAGATTTGGAAACACCCTAAGTGTCCATCACCAGATGAATGGATAAAGGGAATGATGGTCCCATAAGGAAAGTATGTGAATATGGCTCTTGCAAAGGATTAACTATTGCAATTTTAGCTTATGCTCCGTATTCTGTTTTCGATGGAATTATTTAAGCCTTTTTAGTGACCTTTGTCCTGGCCCATTTAACAACTAAAATGTAATATATATTGCATAAAATGGAAATATCATTATTGCTTCATTAGGGAAAACTGTACATAGGCATTAAAAAAAAGATAAAAGCAAGCAGTTTTATCAGGCAATTGTAAAACACCAAAAATATAGATTTGTTTTTGATATGTAACACACTAAATATATTTTGTACAGCATCTGGTTTAAAAGGTGCCTTACTAAGTTTACCATTACTTGCTTTGTTCTGTATACAGATTATGTCCAATGTATCATTTTGAAGTAAATAACCTTATTTTAGTAAAAAAAAAAAAAAAAAAAAAAAGAAAGAAAAAAAGAAAAGAAAATGTGGTACATACACCCAATGTAGTACTAGTCAGCCATAAAAAAAATGAGGTCCCATTATTTGCAACAACATGAATGGGACTGGAGATCATTTTGTTAAGTGAAATAAACCAAAGAAAGACAAACGTCACATGTTCTCACTTATTTGTGGAATCTAAAAATCAAGTCAATTGAACTCATGGACATAGAAAGTAAAAGGATAGTTACCAGAGGCTGAGAAATATGGTTGGGTGTGGGGGGTGGTGGGATGAGAGAGGAGGTGGGGGTGGTTAATGGGTCCAAAAAATTAGAAAGAATGAATAAGACCTACTATTTGATAGCACAATAGGATGACTATAGTCAATAATAACGTAATTGTATATTTTTAAATAAAGAATGCAATTGGATTTTTTGTTATTCAAAAAATAAATGCCTGAGGGGATGGATACCCCGTTCTCCATGATGCGTTTACTTCACATTATACGCCTGTACTAAAACATCTCATGTACCCTGTAATTATGTATACCTATTATATACCCACAAAAATTAAAAAAAATATTCAGTAGGAAAAGAATTCAATACATGATTCTGGGACAGCTGGTTATCCACATGGACATGGAATTAAATGAAGTTGGATCACTTGCTCATAAACTATTTAAATGTTAAGTCTGTGAAAATTAAAACCTAAATCTAAAAGGCAAAATTTAAAGCTGTTAAAAGAGAATTAGGAGCATATTTTAGTAAAGTCAGAGAATAAAAGGATTTCTTAAATAAGTTACAGAAAGCACACACTGCAAAGGAAAAGACTGGTAAAGAATATTAGGATAAACACTCATTAAGAAAATTCTGTGGGAAACACACACACACGTGCATAAAGACACCATTAAAAGTGAAAAGGTAAGCCACAAACTGGAAGAAGATATTTGTAACTTGTAGAACTAAGGATTAATGTAAGAATATATGTAAAACTTCTATAAACCAATTTTTTAAAAAAGACAAGCAAAACAATTTTAAAAAATGGCAAAACATACAAATAAGCAATTCACAGATGAGGAAACCCAAATGTCCAGAAAATACAATAAAACATGCCTAGCTTCATCAGAAAAATGCCATTTTCAAATATTTCATCTACATTAGACTGGCATAAATAATAATTGTGATAACAAATTTTAGGCAATTATGTGGCACAAATGAGGTCTTTACAACTCAAAACTCAAAAACAATCTAATAACTGTTTGTTTTTCATTATTCACTTTGCAGTAAGATCTAACTTGACTTAACCTTATTTGTAAGCAAAATCTGATCCTAACTGATGTTAAGATATTTATATTTTTTAATGCTACTTGTGATTATTTGTACCTTTCATTGCAAAAACGCTAACATTGTATTGGATGCTGCTGCAGTGCCTGTTGCGTTGTTACATGATATATGGGGATAACTATCATATTACCTTCTAAAAGCTACACATTATAAATTCTAAAAAAATAACTGATGGAAGAGTTCTGCATCAGAGATTGAAGATTTGTTCAACAATTTGGCACCATTTAGGAAAGACTGATAAAAGATGTCTATCTCTTGAAGCAATTACATTCTTAGAAATTCTAGTATATGCGTGTTAAGATACATGAACAAGGATGTTCATAGCAGCACTGTATATAACCACAAACAACTGGAGACGACCCAATGTTCATCACCAGGAGAATGCCCAAAAATATATAAAAATTTTATACTGCATTAAAAATTATCAAATCCTTGCCACAAATTGTCACATGAATGGGATTTATAAATAAAAACAAAAGGAAAAAAGCAAGTAGCAAATCAACATCTAATGTTTCATACCGTTTATATAAAGCTTAAAATATGCAAAATAATATTTAAAATTCTTATTTTTAAGGATACAAGCTATGATGGTTAATTTTATGTGTCAAATTGACTAGATTACAGACACCAGTTGTTTGGTCAAACACTAGTCTAGATGTTGTTGTAAAGGCATTTTTAAGATGTGATCAACATTTACAATCAGTTGACTTCAAATAAAGTAGATTTCCCTCAACAATGTGGCTGAGTCTTTTCTAGTCATTTGAAACCTTAAGAGCAAAGACTTAGGTTTCCCAAAGAGAAAGGATTTCTGCCTTCAGGGTGCAACAAAGAAATTCGGTCTGAGTTTTCAGCCTTCAGACTCAAGGCTGCAATATCAACTTTTATCTGAATCCCCAGCCTGCCAGCCTACCCTACGTATTCTGGGCTTGCTAGCTCCCATAATCGTGCAAGACAATTCCCCATTTCCTTAAAATCTCTCTCTTTCTTTTCATGCATGTATATGTGTTTGTGTGTATATATATGTGTGTGTGTGTGTGTGTGTGTGTATAAAACCAACAGGGAATACATATATATAACCAATAGGGAATGATATATATATATATATATGCATATTTTTATACATGTATATTTTTTATATATACATATCCTATTGGTTCTGTTTTAATCTATGAACTCAAATGCAAATGTATATGTAATAAAATTAGAAAGAGATTTATGGAAATGATAAGAAACAAGATCATGACTTCATCTGTTAGGAAAGGAGGTACATCTGTTCTGGAAGGGATATACTATGGATTTAAAATCTATTGATAATTTATTTCTTAAGCCATATGGTAACATTATAGTATTAATTTTTCCTATCTGTATGTCTAAGCATTTTATTATACATTTTTAAAAAATTTAAAAGGTAAGGCCGGACAAAAGACATTTGAAGATAATAATTACGAGAAAAAAAAACTTAATTGTGTATCTAAAGGAAAAATTTCCCAAGTGAATTTTAAGAAGAATATTGACTTATAGTAGAGATTTAATGAAAGCATTTAATACCAATAGTTTATAGCCTAGATTTTTCAAATTATTTATATTACCACGATGAGGCAAGGTGACTCAGTAAGATAATTTTCTGATGCTTGTTCTGTCACTATATTTATTCAGATAATGATACCAATATCGGTACAGCAGTCTAAACTGCTAATGGCCAACAACCTGTAGTTCTGCTTGTCCAACAGTGCTCAAAAGATCAAAGTAGTGCTTTGCTGGTGTGGCTAAAATCTAGACTAGCTTTAGCCAAATAGCGAGCCAGAACTAGTGCTGTTACATTTTTAATTCCTGATTATCGTGTTGATGTCAGTGCCAATCTCTATACATGCCTGAAAGGTATGGAGTCTTCATATATCTAACTGGTTGTTTAGAGAATACTCAGTACATGAAAAGGATTCATAATGAAGAATAAAGTTGATAGTTCACAATTTTTTAAATATTTGTCATAGCTTTTACTGTCTCTTTTACTCTCTAGGAAATGACTGAATGGAAATTAATACAAGTGGGATGAAAGAGTGGCATCTGTTTACATTTGGATAGCCACATCAGAATTTGCTTGAACAATATTTCTGGGGTTAAAAAAAGCTTATAAATTATTCCTTTAGGTTCTCAATTACTTATTCTCAAATGGAAGTATATGCTTTTCTGTTGAACATTCCCAAATGCTGAGTTACCTATGACAAATTTGATATTTGAGGTTTCATTTTGATGCTAAACTTAAAATACTAGTATGAGTATATATTTATTAAACACTGTATATCCAAGTACTACACCACAATTTCTCTGCCCATATTTGAGATTGCTTTTAAAAAATAATCAAAACCACATGAAATATTGTCACCACATGAAAGATGCATGAGCTCACAGTACACCATTTACAGGTAGTCAGAAGAGAGAAAAATGTGGTAAGAAGATTGTGTTTTAATGCAAGACAGGATCACATCAATACAGCAAACTGAAAAGTTAAATCTATACTAGAGAAAAATGTCCTACTTTTTTGCAGCTAGTGGAATTGTTAACATGAAACAAAAACATTTTGTTTTCCAAACTGCATAAGTAATCAAAATTGATGTATTTTTAATGCACATTTTAATAATGTAGCAGTGCTAACTTTACTTTCATGTGAACAATTTAAGCTTAAAGATTTATCAATTGATAATACATTTAAATTAGCACCTGCAGCTCACTGGTAAATTCTGATCAAGGATGTGTGCTGATTGAAGTCATTGCTATCATCACATTAGTATTATTAAAGTCAAAATGCAGATATTGCTTAAGCTTGGAACTGAACTTGAGGTACTGTTTCCCTACCATTAAGACCAACATCAGCTATTAACTTTAAATCAGACAAGAACAACCATTACAATATATTGATGTTGGTTTTAATTTTATTAGTTTTGTAATCTTCTTTATTTTTATAATTTGATGAGGTCTATGTGTCCACGCATTAAAGTAAGCACACATAATTTTAAGATTGCATCAACTGAATTGTATTCTAATATGCACAGAGTTAAAGTCATAATACTATTTACACACTGGACAAGTTTATGACTGTCACTGAATATAAAATATTTAATATCTACAATGTGTGGCACTGGACCAGGTGACTTTAATTCTGTGCCCAATACACGAATAATTTTTTCTGCTTCTACTTTTCTTGATAGTTCCTTAACATTGATACTCTTAGTTTTCCAGTTAGTCAATAGATAATGGTGAAAAATTCCATTCAAGAAGAAAGCAATGCTGGCTTTAGAAAAAATGATTAATCATTTTTCACTTCAGAGAGTTTAACTGACTTTTTTCAGAGGCGGACTTCTTCAGCAAATGTATTTATCAATAATGTTGGACTATATTTACATACTACTCACAGTTTGCAAAGTGAGTACACATGGTTTTGAACGTCTACATGCACTGACTCCATTCCAAGAAGGACTCCAGAATACCCCAACCCAGGTTTACACTCCTCATGAGTACCCATAGAACTAGTTCCCCATCGTTTAGCTTGCAGCACCCGTATGCCTTTCAGTGACTTTTGATGAATGTCGTGTCTGAACCAAAAATCTGTAAGCCTCTTCAGTTTAGGTACCATGCCATATTAGTCTTTGAGTTCCCAGGGTTTAATGTAACACTCAGAGTTTTTTTAAAAAAATTAAATAAATATTTAGTGAACAAATTAAATGGCCAAGTCTACTAAACTCTGAGAATTTCATTATCTTAAATGTATTGATGGTGTTCCAATTACACTAAGCATTTTAAATAATCTCACTGGCTATATGGATTGACAAATTACCCTTCATAGTAGAACTACATGTACTAACCAATTTTATTACATTTTTATTTTCCCTGGAAATGACATTAACCCCAAATTGTTTATATCAGAAAGATAGACAGAAGAAAAATGACAGATAGACATATGATTAGGTAGATGATCAATACCATGTAACATTAATATTTTTGATTATTCAAGTCAATCCAATACACTTTTGTTGAACACTTACACTGCATACTCTCTGTATGAGAAGCTATCAGCATGACAAAAACGCATATAGGGTGTCTTTATGAGCAGCTTAAAATGTAATGGGGCAATGTACAGTATGGCATAATGAAAAACAGAGTAAAGGTTAAACAAAATGTAATGGGAAAAACTTGGAGACAAAGAATAACCTCAATTGAGTGGTGAATGGGAATGGTAATAAGGATTGTTTTCACAGAGGGGTGCCTTAAAAATGTTTTTGCATTAGTATAAAACAACTTTACATCAATTAATGTAAGATATTTTACATTGCATAAAATGATTTTTTATAAACATAAAATTTTACCACAATAAAAAAAAATATTAACCTGATCTATGACTTGATATAAAACATTGTTTATGTTGTTCTTTTCGATTGTAATAGTCTTCAGTTTGCACAATGTTTGAATGTGTTTCTGCACTTTGGAATGCACATTTGGAATAGAGACACATTTACCATTGGTTGTACAGGTGAGGTACATGCTGAAGCTTGTAGTTATTTTACAAGTGAGAATATACTGAAAAATTTCTCTCAAAGTCTCAGAAAAAAGATTTAGGTTTTACATTTCAGAGTCATGGGCTACTGATCTAACTATAACATGTTCAAAAAACAGATTTTACCCTTGTTTTCACCCAAAAGTTAATCAGGACTACAAAAATATAAACATATTATCTTAGGCAAACAAAAGGTAATCCTTCTCAATAATTAAAATAGCTTTGTAAAAGTATGTAAACATAATATGTAATCATTATATAAGAGTCAGACAATATGGAAAGGAAATGAAAACTACACATAATTCCACTGCCCTGAGATAGTAATTGCTAACATTTCACTAAATAGACTTCCAGCCATTTCTTCTATAGATGTATAAGTCACAATGAGATTGACTCACACTGAGGCACATACACACATACAAATAGAATACTATTATACACACTGCTCTGTTAAATGACTTTTTCACTTGGAACATATAATGGTCACCTTTTAGAGTCAAATTTCTCAATAAAGCATTTTTGTCTTAATATATTTTAATTTAACAGTTGGTTCCTTGATAATTTATAGCTTTTGAGAAATCTTTTTAAAAAATTTCCTGCTACAATATTGCAGAAATAATTAATTAAATTTTCTCTCAGTAGTTGTGTACATATATTTTTGTATCTAATTAGTTAACTCCATCGGGAGAGTTATAACAGTTCAACTTTTGTTAAATTTTTGCCCCAATATTTGTCACAAAATAATATACTGAATAGCCGCTTTCTCAAATACTAAATGGTAAAGCATATTATATTTTAACAAACATTAATAAATTAATAATAATAAGTTAATGACAGATATCAATAAATCAATGAACAATACATTTTAATAAATATATGATATATTATTATACATTCCCTATTTTATTTTCTTGATATGTTTGTTTCTTTAGCAGTATCATGATATTTTATGTATTGCAAATTTATAATAAATCTTGCAATGAATTGAATTTTTCAGTCTTTTATTAACTGTTATTAGAAGGTTATACTTTTAGGTAACCTTAGGATTATTTTGAGGAAAACGTTTTAAATAATAATTTGCAAAGAAATAATTTTTTAATTCTATTGTTATTAAGTCGAATTTTTTTCAGAATATATTTGCACCTATTGAAATGGCCTTCAACTTATTAGCGTTAACACACTAATAGTTTTTTATTTTTTTATTTTATTTTATTTTTTTTTGAGGCAGAGTCTTGCTCTGTTGCCCGGACTGGAGTGCAGTGGCCAGATCTCAGCTCACTGCAAGCTCCGCCTCCCGGGTTTACGCCATGCTCCTGCTTCAGCCTCCCGAGTAGCTGGGACTACAGGCGCCCGCCACCTCGCCCAGCTAGTTTTTGTATTTTTAGTAGAGACGGGGTTTCACCGTGTTAGCCAGGATGGTCTCGATCTCCTGACCTCGTGATCCGCCCGTCTCGGCCCCCCAAAGTGCTGGGATTACAGTCTTGAGCCACCGCGCCCGGCCTAATACTTGTTAATATGAAAAATTGTAAATAGATTTTTAAAATTTTGAACTATGCATTCAAGAAAAAAGTTTTATTGAGGCATGGTATATTGTTATTTTTAATGTCACGATGTGTTTTGCTTACATTTTTCTTAGGATTTTTTTCCTCTTATATTCACAAGAGATTGTTTTGCGTTTCTTTTCCTTTGTTGAGGTTGGTTAGTGCTGTCTTGGTAAAAAGAATTGGGAAGTTCTTCATATTTGACTTCATACTTTCAAACTCACCATTATTTTTTAATCTTTCTTCAGACTTCCCATAGGTTCAATCTCAACTCTAAGCTATTCTAACACAGTAAAATATAGCAGTGTACTGGCTCGAGTTGATTGGCTCACCCAGTTCCAGACTTTATGTAGTGTAGCTTGTTTTGCTGCAGAGGCTAGAAAGCTAAAAATGAAATAGGCCAGATCCTCCTTGAAGATAGAAACAATATAGCTTTCATTTCATCCTTTTACAAAGAGGCTTTCAGAAAAAGGAATTTAATTTTCTCTCTATTATTTTCATTGGAGTTTATATTTTTGTAAATGTTACATTAAATAAGCTGAAAAAAATAATTCTGAGGTTTAAGTAGCATTTAATGTAGTCACCATTGTATTGTAGTGTTGTAAATACTGCCTTTCTTTTTTTTTTTTTTTTCGCAGAATATTCTCATTTATATGAGATCCAGACTGAATGAGAAAATATGGTTCAAACTGTAAGAGAAGTTTTAAAATTTAAATAGTGTTACATGGCAAATAATGAAAGTTAAAAGTGTACTTCTGTAGGGCTTTAAACATGACCAACCTCGGGGGTTTATAGGTCTTTTCAAAACATCATTTCTGAAGCACAAAGATACAATGCAATTAAAAAGAAAAGTGCACATTTTGCAGTCAGACCTGGATGTGAATCCCAGTTTTGCCATTTACTGACTTTGTAACCTTCAGCACATTGCCTTAATCTTTCTCAAACACAGTTCTGTGTCTATATATACACAAGGCGGAATATCTAACCATGAGGTTACTATACAGATAAAAGCACAGAATATACATGAAATCACCATTTTCAGCATCAGGTGCAAAGTGTGCCTTCAATAAATAGGATTGTTTCCTCACAATTTGGTTTTAAAATATCAAATTCTACCTACTCAGAGACATAGATTTAAATCATGTTTTTTTCTTTGGGTTTGATTCACTACATTCCCTTATTAAATTATTATATACTTCCAATTATTTATATATATGAAGGAATATGTTTGTCAGATCTTCCCCAAAAAATACCTTTACAGGTAGAGGGGGAACATTGAGAGAAACTGTATTAGAAGAGAGTCTGATTACTGTTATGGGAGAGAGTTGGAAGGCAACAGGTTTAGTGAGATAATAAAAATAGGTATAAGAAGAGCTAAGAGTCGAGGAAGAGAAACTTGGGCAAGAGGAAGATAAATTTTGCCTACTTCATACCTTTCCCTAAGCACAAGGCTGATGAAAAGAAACTGATTTTTGGAAGTGAATCCTTCTTTTGACCGTTATAGTCTGTAGAGAATAGAATAGACTAGGAAGATCAGAATTTTTTCCAAATACTCCAAGTGAAGGAAAGTGCTGAACACTTAGTAGATTCTCAATAAAACACATTGAATAAATTATTATTCAAATCATTATGAGCCAGAAGAATAAAAACGTGTGCTTTCCTAATTTTTCTAAGAATTCTTTATAATGATTTTTTTGTTTGCAGTAGGAAGATATAATCAAATAAGTTTTCAAAAAATGAGGAATATAGGGGCAAATTTACTTGACTAGAGTGAGGAAGGAAGTTGATAATGAAGGGAGAATGAACATCTATTAATACGTCTTTGTATTGCACTTTACCTATGGCTCCTGAAAAGTAACCTTAAAAACTGGAGTTCAAAAAGTGAAAACTTTCAAGTGGTTTTATTGAAAGATACTGACTTAAAATAATCATCAAGTCCGTTTAAAACATATCTTGATTCTTTCAATCTCCTTAAATTATAAAAACTCATCTGTAAAACCTTATTATAATCATCATCATTGAATGCTCTTGGAGTGGGGAGTAAAATGTTCCTACTGCTAAGCTATCATCTGTAAGTTTTGACATAAAAGTATAGCATATCAAACTGTAAAGGTAATTAGATAATTTTTTTTTTTATCCCAGTGCCTTTATTTCAAAGATAAGGAAACTGAAACCCAGAGGCATTAGTTAACCAGATTAAGGACATACAACTGGCATGCAGCATAGCCAAGACTCATCCATAGGTATTCTGACTCTTAGACCCCCATCCTTTCCATAATCGTCTGTCACTTTGTATATAAATAATTAACAATACTTTGGGCAACTCTAGGTGAGAAACTTAGAAATCAAAGTATGAGAAAAAGAAATCAGCATTTCATTGTATTGACAAATTACATGCACACATATACATATATTTTTATGTATTTGCGTATATACACACATGTGATTGTAGTAGAATAAGGAGTTCTGAGGTCTGAATGCATTCTTTTAAGTAGCTAGGTACATTGAACAGGATATTTAACTTCATTAAACAATGTCTTCATTGGTTAAAAGGGAAGATAATTGTCATCCTGCTTCTTTTCGGTGACGATCACAGGGATAATATGCGTGAATATTTCTTGTGAATTCTAAATTGTTAAGCAAATGTAAAGGATTAGCAAGTCTTCACACACGGTGATACTATAGTAGTGAGTGGAATGAAGTATCTACTGCACTTCTAACTGTGGTGTAGAATGAGACTTTCTTTAGACTCATTTTCCTCTGCTTGCTGGAGAAATAGGTTGCGTACTTTATTAAGCAAAGTGATCAATTCTAGCAGCTGCAATGAAAAAGGGCTTCAAAAATTGCAATGGCTTTTCAGAAAAGCTCACATCTTCTTGAAAACTGTGATGCTGATTGTTGGGAAACATTTGGACTTAGAAAACAGGGTTCACCCAGCTGTGACAACCATCTTAAGATATGGCTTCCAAGCCAGAAAGAGAGATGAAAGAAGCAAATTGTCTCCTAACTGCTTAGCCGAGAACTAATACTCATAGTTCTTCTTCACAATTCATTTGCCAGAACTAGTCCCATGACAACAACTTAATTGCAAAGGAAGCTAGGAAATGTAGGAGAGTACTCGGAGAATTTGGTGAGCACTATTCATCTATGGCACATCTGTGGGCCAGGGGTATCAGTCTCTTCACTCACTTTTGGTGTCAAAACTTCATGAGATAGATTTCTGCATCCCAGGCCCTACAAAAGTAAGGGATAAATGGATAAAATCACAAAATAATCACAGTCAGGGAAATTCAAACAGGAAAATACTCCTAACACTGGATTCTGTCACTTCAGCCACAAACAAGGAATGTATGCTTATTTTATCATTAATTGTTTAAATGTATATACATGTATGTGCATGTATATATATGATGTACATATGTTTTAATATATATTTTGCATTTATATATCATATAAACACAATATATTTTTCATTTATATATTATTATATATCATTAATATATAATATGTCTTTATATATTATTATCTCATATATTATTATATCATATATCATTAATATATAATAAATCATACACACACTGTATATACATATTATGTAATATTGTTATAATAGTATATATTATCTTATATATGTGTTATATAACATATATAGTATAAGATAATATATAATATGTTATATCATTATTTAATTTCAATTATATATTATATCACACATACACACACTATATATACACACCATGTATATAAGGTATTATATATGTTATCAGATATGATATAATAATATATAATGTGGCCAGGCGCAGTGGCTCAAGCCTGTAATCCCAGCACTTTGGGAGGCCGAGACGGGCGGATCACGAGGTCAGGAGATGGAGACCATCCTGGCTAACCCGGTGAAACCCCGTCTCTACTAAAAAATACAAAAAAACTAGCCGGGCGAGGTGGCGGGCGCCTGTAGTCCCAGCTACTGGGGAGGCTGAGGCAGGAGAATGGCGTTAACCCGGGAGGCGGAGCTTGCAGTGAGCCAAGATCCAGCCACTGCACTCCAGCCTGGGCTACAGAGCGAGACTCCGTCTCAAATAATAATAATAATAATAATAATAATATATAATGTATATATGACATGATAAATGATATGTGACTACATATAAATGATATATATCATATATTAATGTTAATCAAATAGTAATATTAATGATTTTTTCATTACTATGTATACTGAATAATGTATAATATGTATATTACACATATTCATTAAAAATATGTATTAAATGCCTCTACAAGTTTTCCACTCTGCAACCTAGAAATGATCCCCTGGTCTGTGAATTCCTGTCCTCTGATCTCACCTCATGCCATAATCCCTTGATTATACTCCAGCAACTTTGAACTACTCTCGATTCCTCAATTAGAGAAATTATAGAAAGCTTATTTCTGTCTCTATGACTCTATACTTTCTAACCATTCTGCTTTGAATGTCCTTCACTTAGTTCTTTGCTTGGTTGCTCTTTCTCATTCTCTCAATTTTGGCCCCAATGTTGGTCTCATTACTTCCTTTCTTAAATTGCTATTATACCTTACGTAATGTTACTTTTTAAATAATTGATAAAATTTGTTTAAATTAATGTATTTTCTGTCTTTTGTGATTATTTGTGTCTCTTAAAATTACCCAATTTATTGCCAGCTTTGTTAAAATAGGGACTGTATTAACCTTTTCGAAATTTTCCCATAATGCCCAGTACATGATAAAATGTCATAATTATTGTTGCACTGAATTTGTCAGTTAGAAGACTATTTAATAATTTAGGCATTTGGTTCTGAACTTGTGACAAAAAGGACATGAGAACATGCACCTGATTAGGTGAAGTAGAAAAGGGAACTTGATAGTTTTAAATGAAGTAGCATCGCTTCTATTTGTTGGTCAGTTTTCCTAGCCTGTTCTCCTTTTCAAATTGCTGGATAAGCAGGAGGCCATTATCCCAAGTGAATTAACATAAGAACAGAGAACCAAATGCTACATACTCTGACTTGTAAGCAGAAGCTAAACATTGGGTAAACATGGACATAAAGATGGCAACAATAGACATTGCGGACTTCTAGAGGGGAGAGGGAGGGAGGGGGGCATGGGTTGAAAACTACCTATGAGGTACTATGCTCACTACTTGGGTGATGGGATAATTAATATACCAAACCCCGGTGACATGCTCGTTTACCTGTGCAGCATACCTGGTCATTGGAGAGACCACGGAAGAGAAGCAAGAGTATGAATGCCTTTTTAGAAAGGAGAACTTGTGGCTTCTCTGAAAATATCTAGTGAATGTGTGTACTTGTGTAAGAAAATGATTCTAACATGGTGTTTCATAGAAACAACGTGTTGGTAGAGAGAAGTTAAAAGGCAATCACAATATAGAAAATAATATATATAAAATATAAAATTTTAAAAATTAATCAAGTGATTGGTACCTGTGGATTATCAGTTCATTAATTAATTCAGCATAGACTTGTGCATTTATTACCTTCAAAATCCCATTGAGAATTGTGAAAGCTTCCTTAATCTGTCTTCATGTAACCTATTCTGTGTAATCACAGCTCTATTCTATGTCTATATGCATAGTAAATTCTACCAGGTTATAGGCTAATTTCTGGAGTGCCAGTGTACTTGAGTTGCATTTTACCAAGAATTGGTTCCAAACCTGTTCCATTAATAATTGTATATGCAGATTAAAAATAACTGCAGGCCAGGCACAGTGGCTCACGCCTGTAATACCAGCACTTTGGGAGGCCGAGGAGGGTGGATCATGAGGTCAGGAGATTGAGACCATCCTGGCTAACATGGTGAAACCCCATCTCTATGAAAATATAAAAAAATTAGCCCGGCGTGGTGGCGGGCACCTGCCGTCCCAGCTACTTGGGAGGCTGAGGCAGGAGAATGGCATGAACCCAGGAGGCGGAGCTTGCAGTGAGCCAAGATCGTGCCACTGCACTCCAGCCTGAGTGACAGAGTGAGACTCTGCCTCAAAAAAATAAATAAATAAAAATAAATAAATAAATAAATAAATATAAAATGACTGCAAAAAAGAGTGCTTGTTTCCATGAAAACTTCTTAAATGCTTGGGACAGTTTAGGTAAGCTGACTTGCTTAAACATTGCTATCAAATAAGGTACAGAAAAATAACTGTCAGATTGGTGAAAAATGGAAAATTACCATTTGAAAACAGTATGATGAGCAGATGAATGAAGCCCCATATTAACTGAGCACTACTCACGACAGCCAAGTTATGGAATCAACCTAGATGTCTACCAACAGATGAATGGATAAATAAAATGTAGTATCTATACACAATGGAATACTATTAAGTAGCCTTAAAAAAAGAAAGAAACCTTGTCATTTGGAAAAACATGGATGGAACTGAAGAACATTATACTAAGTGAAATAAGCCTGGCACAGAAATGACAAATACCTCATGTTCTCCCTTATATGTAGAATCTAAAGCAATTAAACTCATAGAAACAGGAAGTCAAATGGTGGTTACCAGAGGCTAGAGGGTAGGGAGAATGAGGAGGTGATGGTCAAAAGGTACAAAGCCTCAGTTAGACAGAAGGATTAGACATTTTTTGAGATCTATTGTACGTCATGGTGAATATAGTTAATACTGTATAGCACATTAAAAATTACTAAGTGAACACATTTCAAATGTTCTCACCCTCCAAAATACTAAGCATTCGAGGTGATAAGCATGTTAATTAGCTTAATTTAATTATTCCACATTGCATTCATAAATCAAAACATCACTTTGTACCTCATAAATATATCCAACTATATATAAAATTTTCATTTACAATAAAAATTAAATTAAAAGATCCTAGTTGGATTCTGTAATCACATTGCAAAAATAAAAAGTCAGAACTCCAATTAGCACTTAAAAATGCAAACATATGGATCCTAGTTCAAAGGTTGTAACGACATGCAAATTATTAAATGTTCAAATTATGTGTCTGTGTGAAAAATAAATCATTAAAATGTGTTTTCCCACTAAGTGATTTTTTTCCTAAATAATCAGTTCAGTAACTCTAGATAGGAGATTTTCAACTCTATTATTTTTATTTAACTTATTGAAAAAAATAGACCTTCATGGACCTGTGTAACTTGACCCACTGATAACAAACAAAGCAAAATTCTGCTAACTTCTAGGGCGGTGTTCTTCCATTATATGAAAGTGTATCCCCTAATCTATATGTTATGGTTCTTGTGTTTTAGACCCTTATTTTAATTCTGAGAATGACTTTATAATGCCATTGCTAAAAATTGCAAGTTGATGTTTACTGTGGGGATGTGGGGATGCACTTCACATATCCCTTCAGGGGAACTTGCAGTGGAGGACACCCTGACTGTCATACCTTTAAATATACTTCAGTCTTAACACCAAGGCATTCAGCAAGACTACTTTTCCTGCAAGATGTTTCCAGCCAGTGTTGGAACACAGTGGGGAATACTAGAGCCAGATAACTATCATTCCTGTGGGACTCCTATAATAGACAACCTTTGTGTCTTGTGGGAAAACTGTAAGAGATTCCATGTAGGCTGGCACTGAGGAACTACACTATAGTTTGAGGCTCTTTCTTTCTCATCCTTTATTAGCTGCTTTTTTTCACAGGGGTCATTCATGCATCATAGTCAGAAAGACTTCTCTGTCCACATTTGCTCTTTCCCACGTCATCCTTCAAAGGCATTCCACCCAGTAAGTTGCATGTACATCAAAATCCAGTTTTAATGTTTGCTTCTAGGAGGACCTAGGCTGGAAGCTGGTACTGAGAGTGGCCTAAAATAATAAGTGGTAAGATGGAGTGTGGACGTTTCTCATTCACTATGCTGCTGATAATATATACAATCCTGAGTGCCCTATCTTGAGTGCAAAGAGGGGCAAGGCTAGTTCCTAACATAGGAGGATAGTCCAGTTGCTGAAGAGTTCATCAGTGAAAACGATGTCTCAGTAAAGGAGATGATTTTTGCTAGTGCGATGATTCAGGCCTTTAAAAGATGTGGGGAAAGCAATGTCTACAAGGACACCGGAATTGGCCATTTATTACTAAGTTGTACTGATGCCAGGCAGAAGGTAAAGAGAAACTGAGAACTATTGACAAGAAAAAAGGCTAAATGTAAAAGCAGAGGGCTTCTTTGGTTTACAAAATGGCCTTTATTTCCTGAACAGGAGACTTCTGAGGAAAAGCCTGGGATGTAATAGTTGAGGTCTTGGAGCTTTGGAGACGGTGGTAAATGCTTAGCTAAGGCTGAATTGTTTTGCCAAGGTAGGTGTCTTAATCCATTTTGTGCTGCTATGACATAATACTTTAGAATAAGTAATTCATAAAGAATACAAATTTATTTCTCACAGTTCTAGAGGCTAAGAAGTCCCTGATTAAGGCCCTGCCTGGCATGTTTGTGTCTGGTAATGGCCTAGTCTCTTTTTCCAAGAGGGTGCCTTGACCACGCGGAGTGGTGAGGAGACACTGTTCCTCACATGGCAGAAGAGCGAAAGGGATAAGAGATGATGAGAGAGAGTAAAGGGGACAGAACTTGCCCTTTATAAGATACTCACTCACACAATAATACGTTAGTTCATTCACGAGGCCAGAACCCTCACATACTAATCATCTCTTAAAGGTCTCACCTCTTAATACTGTTACAATGACAATTAAATTCAATGTGAGTTTTGGAGGGGACAAACATTGAAATCATAGCAGTAGATATTATTTCATTTGGGCATTTGTCCTAGGTTTATGGCTCTATAGACCCTATCCGAACCCCTAGAAACTGCAGATTCATAGTAGCAGCCAGAATGTGAGAAGGCATAGGAGAAGCCACTTTCTCTTTCTTAAGACAACATATCTTTCTGCTACAGAAATTGTCCCATTCATTTTTCTCATACTCAGGCCAATACTTATGATTAACTTACAACATATTTGGACACATACAGAGCCTAACAAGGAAAAAAATTATATCCTGAAGAAGCTGCAAGAATTAGCTGGTATGTTTCTGTAAAAGCCATGGTGACACCCCTAGGATTTGATTTTGATCAGGGGCCTGGAACATAAGATTGGACAAGTAAGGATTTATTGATTTGGGGACAGTTTCTGGGGGCACATAGGATTTAATAACCTGACAGGAACCCCAGGAGCTACTAGGGTAGCTCTTAAAAGCCTGGAGAAAACATGGTTCCTACTGAGAAAAGTAGAAAAGCCTAGCCGACTGAAGAAGGAATAGAAGGATTGAGAAAAGAGGATGTATTGGCTTGAATATATAAAATGAAGCCAGAAAATCCATCATCAAATTATTATGCTTCATGGAAAAGCTCCAAAACATGCTATTTGCCAAAGCCATAAAGAGTGTGCTGGTGAGAGGGCTATAACCTCACTCAATTGTTCTTCTGTAGCTCTCCTCTTTAGGCTAGGGCTAATGGTAGGATAGGTTTATAGTTAGCATATTAATTGCCAGGAGGATCTGGCCTCAAAGTAATAGAGGAAAAGAGACTGGGCTTCTCTGACAAGAAAGTTGAGAACCACATTATGACAGTAAGTAGAAAAGTCAGAGAGAGAGCCAAGGGAAGGTGACCCTTCCGGGAGTTGTGGAGATGGTTAATAGAATATGGTTCTCTTCAGTGCATGCTGTGGATAGTAACTGAGTGCTGTTTAAGATCTACAATCAGATGACAGCAATCATGAAGAGGCAACTATTTTGAAATTATTATTAACTATAGTGGTATATTTCAAAATAGCTAAAAGAGGGATTGTAAATGTTTGTACTACAAGGAAATGGTCAACATTTGAGTAAGGGATATAGTTATTAGATTTGATCATTCTGCAATGTATACAGGTAGAAAGCATCACATTGCACTCCATAAATACATACAATTATTCTTTTTCAATTAAAATTAAAACTAAAACCCAAAAAGAATGGAGAAGAAGGAGGCTGAGGGCAATCAATCGCTCTAATAAGATGTTGCTCAGTTCCACGTCCAGAGCCAATATTCAGATCTGAAAACTACTCTCTGCAGTCTCTTCCTATAAGGCCACTATCTGATCAAGGAGACTTTACCATCATGACCTAATTACTTCCCAAAGGCCCTGCCTCCACATACCATCCCACTGGGCATTAGGACTTCAACATACGAATTTTAAGGGGACACAGTCATTCAGTCTGTAGCCCCCTAAGTGATTGTGTATCCAGAACGTCCACTAGAAAGCCCATCTTAAGCTGGGCTTACTATGTCATAAAAAACCAAGGCTGTAGAAAAACAAACAAAAAAAATAGTGCATCTGCTATTGTGCTCAAGCAAGACTAGAGGATGCAAGTCAACTGCACCGCTGGGTAGCGCAGACTTTCACACCACCTTTCACTATAGTACTTCTATGTGTCACCCATAGATACAGAGGAAAAGTCCTAAATAACCAACTGAAGGAAAAGAAGTAAGTCTCTGCTTGGTTCGGGTTGGGTTAAGGCTGTATTAGGCCATTATTTGGGGTATAAGCTTAAAATGGATGGTGGTTGCATCACAGTGATATTTGAGGATAACCTTAAAAAAAAGTAGTGAGGGGCAAATATCCCAATGAGTAAAGGTAGAAATGGTTCACCTGATCTTCTCCACTTTGAAGTGAAAATGACTGAATGTGAGAATATATGTCAGTGGCCTCGAAGGGAAAGGATTAGAAAATTGCAGATGAGGAACTGTGGGGTAGAGGAATGTGGTTGAACATATGGGAGTGCGTGCAAAGTGTGAAAGTTTTTGTATTACATATAAAACACACCAAAAAGCCGAGAAATTTCATCCACCATGGAAGAGGCACTGAAAAGCCAAAGTAGACAAAAGGACTGGGCCAATTGATGTCAGTCAGTCCCTGTCAGTGTCCTTCTTATTTCTTCCTTCTAAAGGAGAAGCAATATTTCTGGTGAGTGAGCCTGAAGAAAACACATATAACTGTTTTGGTCAACACCAGGCAGTAAATTTTGCAGAACCAAACCATTTTGTGGGGTGAAGTGGTAGAGAAGGGGATATTACAACTGCCAGAGACTGACTGTGGGAAATTCTTAGAAGGCCCAACTTGCCTAATGAGCCCAACAATACATACTTCAACAACTCTGACAGTAATGAACGGAGTTTATCTCTATCTGCCAGACTCCTGTGCCCATCTCACCTTTGGCTTTTCATGTGGAATGTACTCATTAGCTTCTCAAATTCAAATAACTCACAAAATAGAAAGTGAAGACTCCTGAATAGTCCTCTACATATTTTTCATAAAGGTGATTTTATATCGGAAGAGCGATATATGAGGAAAAGTAGCCAATAGTTCACTTTGCTTCTCTTATTATTATCTTGTAGGTGGTTGAGTGTTTTTTTCCCTTTCTCCTTTCTATGTAAAACTTTATTTTTAATAAGGTAGAAATTTAAATTATTCAAAAATTATACTCCAGGTCTACATTTATTAAGTTTTAAATTCTAGAACACTGGGATCTTACAGTCTCCTTAGAGCAAGCAAAGTCCAGAATATATACTTTTTTTGGCAGTAGGAGTAGAAAGAAGCTCCTGCATTCCCCAGCACAGACAGAGTCACCTTAATTATGCCAATAGAACCTGAGCTGAGTGAAGAAGCTTCTTTCCTGGCCACCCCTTGGGTAGTCATGTTCTGCCTTTAAAGGCCTCTTATATTCTTCATTCATTTGTTTGATTTTATAGCTAAATCGCAAGATTTTTAAAGGCGGTAAACCATATGTGTATTCATATTACCAAGGGAGGGCATTTTTAAAACCTCTAGTTGGATGATGCTCTTTTTTTCTTCAAAATCAGTGAAATACATTTTTTTTTTCACCAGAAAGTTGTTGATAGGTTAAACACATCAAAGAGGAGCTATTCTGTTTAAAAAGTAAGGGGATACGACAATAACACATTTTTGTTTTTTTTCCTTGAAGCAACCCTATTAAACTCACAGAATTCGTGAGAATACAGTTTGAAGACCACTGATAGAACATCCCCTCCTTACGTTAAAGGTGAAGAAATTTAGAGGTGCTATGTATCTACCACAGTATGAGGCAGTCAGCAAAACGGTTGAGTAGACTAAATATAAACATTGTTTAAGATAGTACTTTTGTGTCTATAATGGCATGTGTCACCTTTGAAAATGGCACAAAGAACATTTACTTAAGACTCCAATAAACCATGGAGTCTCCGAGTTTGTTAACTCCTTCAAGTCTCAGTTTCTTTAATTGTAAAACGAATGTTAACCCTATCTCATATCATTTGTTCTGAGTATTAAGTTAGAAGAAACATAATGGAATCTATTGTGGGGCCTGATTATATTAAAAACTTGAACACCGCTAGCTTCTTTCTTAATTTTACTTTTGCCTTGGACGGTACATAATGTCATAGTGAAATGGATAAAGAACCCTGGACCATCCCAATACTCCTTTATTATTTGTCAGTTTCTTTATTAGTAGAATGGCAATGGACTTGACATCAAACACATTATGACAAGACACTTAACCAACAAAAAGTTGGTGGCTTATTAACCATTTGCCCAGATGGCAAAATACTGCTTTTGCTTATTTCATAGATAGTCTTATAGTGGGGAAATATAGAAAGAATAGGACTGTGGTCCTGAAGAAAAAAAGTGAAGCATGTCTGTACACAATCCTTCAATAAAGAGTATTCATGAATATTTATATTATTTTTAAAAAATATATTTGGAGCCTTTTATAAATTTATGAAAAAAGAAACAAGAAAAAAGTGAAATAAACAAAACTTTAAGGTAACTGACCACCCTGAAGTTTTTGTAAAGGCTTTTGAAAGCCATTGACACTTTTTCTTACACATCCTGTAGATGATTCACAAATACCAATATTATTTTATTTACATTGCTTCTGTTTTTCATTAATGAAAGGAGAAAATTTATCTATGTCAAAAATGTCAACATAAGTCAATACAAAGAATTGACTTAGCTTTGTTACTCCCTAAGTGCTTTCCAATACTTAGTAAGAAATATCTAGACCAAGAACAATGAACACACAGTCCATTATCTCATAACCTTAAAAATACTTAATGGCTTCCTGGCACAGTATGAAGATACCTCCTATTAAGAAAAAATAAAAGTTGCTATTTCAATACTGCCATTTTGTGTAAAACAAACAAACAAAAAGTGAAGCAAACATATATCTATATATTTTTTCAAGAATATGAAATACATTGTTTAAATATCATATTACAATGCTTGCTGTTTTGAATATTATAATGTTCACTTTTAAACATTGTCTTTTCATAATCTGTATTTTTGCTAGGGGCTGCCATAACAAAATACTACAGAATTGGCTTAAACAAGAGAGTCATTTTCTCATGATTCTGGAAGTGGGAAATCCAAGATCAAAATTTGACAGGTCTGATTTTTCCTCAGGTCTCTGTGGCAGATGGCAGTCTTCTGTGTCCTCATTGTGGCCTTTTCTCTGTGCTACTGCATCTTGTGTCCCATTCTCTTTTTTCTGAGGACACCAGTTATATTAGATTAGGGTACATGCTGTTGGCCTTATTTTAACTTAATCATCCTTTTAAACACCCTATCTACAAATATAATTGCTTGTGTTAGAGGACCTCATTTAACTTTGATTATTATTTTAAAGGCCCTATTTCCAAATATGGTTACATTCAGAGGTTCTTGGGGTTGTGACTTCAATATTTGAATTTTGAGAAACACAATTCAACCCATAATACTTTTCAATTTTCACATTTACAAAGTGACTAATATACTAATTGATGAGTTCCACAATCGCCGTTGGATATAAACATTTGATTACCATTTCAGAGACTGGTTTAGGCTAGTAGGTTGGTGGACTTCTTCTGTCTATGCCCAAGGAAAGTTTCCACCTATGCTCTGTAAATGTATCAAGAGAGATAGCCAATTTGCTCATGGTCTAAGTATAAACATTTATTTTTGTGCCCATGTTTCTTTCTATGTGGTCTTGCATAATCCTGTCCAAGACCTATGGGTAGGAATTTCCAAACTGTCTGACTTCCCCAGAGACAACTTGACAGTTGTGAGTTGGAACACTGTTGTGCACAATCTGTGTAGGTGCATGCACATGGGCAACTGTATGTGTAGCTGCAGGAGGTACATGCACACTTCTTTCTACAAGCTCTTTCATTTTCGTTGTCCCTTTTCTTTTCATTTTTTGTCTGAAGTCCCTTTTTAAATCCTTCATATTATGTACTCTTTTTACTTTAGAACTCATCACTTTTGCAAAGTATAACAGAGTTTCTGTTCCATGCTCAGTTCATCATGTTCTTGCAACTTCTACCACCGTGGATGTCAGTTGATATTAATGCAATCTTACTCTGTGGGTTAGCCTTCTTTGGACACTAATACAGGTCATGTGTGAGTTTCATTTCCCCTCTTAGCATGATAATGTGTTAATAGAAATAATTGGTTCCTCAAATATAATTCTTTGATCACTGGTAAGGCTAGTGCTAGCTTTTCTCCTAAAGCAGTGGCTTTGAAACATTTTAGATCACGACCCACATTCAGATTCAGCAAACAGACACCTACGTATCAACAGTACTCACTCGACTCCACTGGTGGCTGTTGTCTTGAGTTCAAATGAACAGTCAAAATCATGAGACACAATAGGTTTTACCCAGCATTGTCTACTTATCTTTAAGAAATAATACTGGACAGGATGAAACACAGCATGCATAGAAACAGCAAAGTGGAGGTTTTGTGAGTCCTAGGCCCAACTTCTAATGTTATAATTGTTCTATGTTTGAAACATGCAAAGTCATGAGAGACGAAGCTGAGCATGAGCAGATGAACTTGACTTAGGGAAAGCTCTGAAATCCCTTCAGCTTGTATATTAGCTAGTCACATAGCCCTCAGGTGCCTATTACTAGCTAATCTTGGGAATCCCTAAGGAATACATTGCTAGTGACCACTTTCTGGAGCAACTTTATCTCATCAGTGCCAGGTTTTAATTAATCAGCCTTGCCCACAAGGGACATGTAGTTGGTCTGTAACATAGTTCTTGGCCAATTTCTCACTGGTCTTGGCAAAGAAAATCTAGCAAATATAGATAGTTGAAACGAAAAAGTAGTAAATAATGTTATCTTAAATGGTGGAATTTAAGTTGGACTGTCATACTTTGTGTTCAGTCTTGACTTAGAGGTTATTCTCATGATTGCACTTTTTACTTTCTTGTCATTTCCCCATTACCACCACTCTCACTATCTTCGCCACTATCACTATCATCATTGTCATTATTAATTCTTTCTTACTATCCTCAGGGTGCTGCCGCAAAAGCTCAGATCATCTCTTAGTCTGTTTTGTGCTGCTCTAACAGAATATCTGAGACTGGGTAATTTGTAAGGAACATAAGTTTATTTCTCATATTCTGGAGGCTGGAAAGTCCAAGATGAAGGTGCCAGCATCTTTCAGGGGTCTTCTGGCTACATCTTCCCATAGCAGAAGAATGGGAGGGCAAGGAGAGGGCAAGGGAGAGACAAAAGAAGGCCAAACTGTTTTTTACAAGAGACCCACTCTTATGATAACAGCATCAATTTATTCATGAGAGTGAAGTTCTTATGGCCTCATCACCAGTCATTAGGCCCCACCTCCCAAAACTTCTATTGGAGATTAAGTTTTCCATGCCTTCTTTTGGGGAGACATTATCAAACCATAACAAAATCAAAATGTAGAATGTATGAAAGAGCTGCTTTTCTACAACCATTGTCCTTTAAAATGGTTGACCCCAATGATATACACATGACTTTCAGTTAAAAAGTTTGAAATGCACTGTTTTTGGATTCTCACAAATCTAACAAAGAATAGATAATTTATGAAGAGATATGAATATAGAGAAGAAAGGCACTTAATTGATCACAAAATGCTTCATATTTAGACAGCAAGGCAACACAATCTAAGAGAGGAAATTGAAACAAGCAGAAAATATTTTTCTCTTAGGGGATGGGGAATGGAATATACTCTGTCTACAGATAAGGACACTGATGACGTGATATGTAAGGATTTACAAATTCTAAAATATTATTCCATGTTGCTTAAAATTTCTATTATTAGAATAATACTGGGTTACGCACACATAAACACCCACATGCATAGTTTCCAGAAGAAACAGTTTTGGTAAAGGTGGGCTTTGTGTTCCCTTAAGTACATTTCAGGCACATCTGAGCTGAGATAAAAGGGGCAATGGGGACCTGGCCTTATAATGTTTCTCTCTCCTTGAGTTTTTCTTCTGTTGATAGAACTGGTTTTATATCTATGTTTGTGATGGTTAATTTTATGTGTCAACTCGACTGGGCCATGGTGCCCAGATATTTGATGAAGCATTATTATGCATGTTTCCTGTAAAGGTATTTTTTAGATGAGATTAACATGTAAGTCAGGGGACTTTTGAGTAAAGAAAAGAGCCCTCTATAACATAAGTGGGCTTCATCCAGTCAATTGAAGGCCTAAATAGAAAAAAGACTCAACCTCCACAACAAGAATGAATTCTGCCACAGATGGCCTTTGGACTCAAACTTCAGCTCTTCCCTGAGCCTCCAGCCTCGTGACCAACGTTACAAGATTTTGGATACAATGAGCCTCCATAATTGCATGAGTCGATTCTTTAAAATGAACCTCTGCTTATATATACATTTAGATATTAACATAAAAACACACACACTTATACCCTGGGGATTGTGTTTCTCTGGAAAACTCTGGGTAATACAGATTTTGATACTAGGAGTGGTTCTATCAGCAACTAAGTTTTTAGTGAGTATAGTTTTTTTCTTTTTTTAATAATGAAAAGTACAGTTGATACTTGAACAATGCAGTTGTAAGAGGCGCCAACCCCCATGAGGTGAAAAACTCTCATGTAGCATTTGACTCCTCTAACTTTTAACCGGTAATAGCCTACTGTTGACCAGAACCCTTATTGACAGCATAGTCTATTAACACATATTTTACATATGTATTATATGCTTTTATATAAGAATGTTATACTTTCTTAGTAACATTGTTTTTCCTCTAGCTTATTTAATTGTACAATTGAATTTATACAATTGAATTTGTACAATAAGCTAGAGGAAAAACAATGTTACTAAGAAAATAATAGGAAAGAGAAAATATATTTGCTATTTATTATGTAGAAATGGATCATCATAAAGGTCTTCATCCTCATTGTGTTTACATTGTGTAGGTTGAGGAGGAGTAAGAAGAGAAGAAATTGGTGTTGCTGTCTCAGATGTAGCAGAGGCAGAAGAAAACACATGTATAGTGGATTCCTGCAATTCAAATGCATGTTGTTCAAAGGTCAACTGTATTTGCAATTGTGAGAAATGCATAAACTCTGCTGTCAATTTTTGTAATTTGGAGGAAAACATAGTTTTGTTTTGCAAAAAAGTTAAGAGTTTTATAATTTTCTTCCTTCCTGCCTCCCTCCCTTCCTTCCTTTCTTTCCTTTTTTTTAAATAATGATGCAATGATTACTCAGCTGGAATGCTGTGACTCAGAAGTGAAAAATTAGTGGCTAATAAATAAAGGCAAAAATGATACTTGAAATTCACAACACATAGTAACTCACACGGGTGGTTAAACCTAGAAAACCTAGTTAGGATAAAGTGTCTAAGATGCAACTTTGAAAGTTTAGCTTATTGTCTTTATCACATTTGTGAAAGGAGTCATAATGCTTTATCTGTCAAGATTTTTTTAGTTCTATAAATTTTTTTCAAGATGTATTGTGCCTTGTTCGTAAATATCTAGCTTAATAAAAAAAAAAAGACATACATTTTTCTGTGGTTCTCAGGATTTCATACAATTTCTTTGTTAATTCATATATTTGAGAATGTTAGAGGCACAGTGTGAAATTGCTGTCTGTAATGATAACGGGTAACCATCAAAGTTCCAATCATTAAAACATAATAGTGATGACGTTTCTCAACATTAATAAAAACAAAATTTCTGTATCTTAGAGATTTCAAGGTCTTGTAAACCAAGGAATGCATTTCTCACAGGAAAAGCATTGAAGTACAAATTCACCAAGTGACCATTTATGAATTTCTCACAGGGCAATAAACTTCCTTCATATTTCCTAATACTCAAGCAAGAGTCTGTTCTATGTATCAAAAGATACTAAGAAATGTTTATTAATGTGACTAGTTACTACAAAGAAAAATTCTTATTCCCGACATATTACATATGGAGAACTAAGAGGGTAGGCCAATTTGTATTTCAAAAGAATGGAGTTAGATAAACGTAAATATAATGTTCCTTTAAGGCAGATATTCGGGAGAATCAAATTAGGTTTAGTAGAGACATTAAAAAAAAATCTTACCATAGTGGACTTGTGTGTCCAACTCCAGTGATATTCCAACAATGCTCATCCCTTTACTTGAGAGTCGCTCAGTACTGAGACCTTGATTTTAATCTGCATGCTGTGTGACATTCCACCGGGTGGCAGGCTTAATTCTATGACCTGGTGATTCCCATGTCACTTTTGTACCTTTCCTGGCGACTTCCTTCTTTGACTTATCCTAGACATGACAGCTCATGCCTGTTCAGTTCTACCCCATACATTTTTTCTAGGGTTTCTCAAAGTTAGTTTTTCTGTGCTAAGCAATCTTTACGAAGGCAAATGTCATGTGAGGTGAAGCATTCAGGAAAACCTCTCTGTTTGTTACTTAACACTTATGAAAATGTTTCTTCTCTGTTCACACACTTAAGTTTCTTGATATTCTCCCCGTTTTAGCCTGGATGTTAAATTAGATGACTTTAAGTAGAAGCCACACAATTTTTTTCTAATTTTCTAATAGGCAACAGGAAAAAACCTTGAAAACCCAATTTTTATTTTTGTGAGGTTAAAGAACAGAAGGACAGGTAACATGAATGATTGGCTGGAAAAAATATATTTTATTAATACATATTTATTATATTAATTATACATAATAAAATACATATAGTGATACATATATGTTGATAAAACTTTTATTATTTTTTTTGTATAATTTCAACTCTTATTTTAGATTCAGGGGGTATATGTGCAGGTTTGTTACATGAATATCTTATGTTGCTGAGGTTTGGGATACAAATGATCCCATCACCCAGGTAGTGAGCATAGTACCCAACAGGTGGCTTTGCGACTCTTGCCCCCCTCCCGCTCTCCTCATCCTGGTAGTTTACAGTGTCTACTATTGCTATGTCTATGTCCATGAGTACCCAGTGTTTAGCCTCCACTTGTAAGTGAAAATCTGCAGTATTTGGTTTTCTATTCTTGTGTTAATTTGCTTAAAATAATGACCTCCAGCTGCATCCATATTGTCAACAAAGAACATAATTCCATTATTTCTTATGGATCCACCATGGATGGGTACCTAGGTTGATTCCATGTCTTTGCTATTGTGAATAGCCCTGTGATGAACATGAGTGCTTATATCTTTTTGTTAGAGCAATTTATTTATTTTTGGATATATATCCAGTAATGGTATTACTGGATCCAACAGTGGTTGTAAGTTTTTTGAGCAATCTCCAAACTGCTCTCCAGAGTGGTTGAACTCATTTATATTCCCACCAAAAGTGTATAAACATTTCCTTCTGTCTGCAGCCTCAGCAGCATATTTTTGTTTGGTTGGTTGGTTTTGGTAATAGCTGTTCTGACTGGTATGAAATGGTATATCATTGTGGTTTGGATTTTAATTTCTCTGACGATTAGTGATGTTGAACATTTTTTAATACATTTGTTGGCTACTTGTATGTTTTCTTTTGAGGAATGTCTGCCTATGTCTTTTGCCCACTTTTTTAACAACGTTATTTGTTTTCTGCTTGATGAATTATTTAAGTACCTTGTAGATTCTGGATGTTAGACTTTTGTTGAATGCATAGTTTGCAAATATTTTCTCCTACTCTGTAGCTTGTCTGTTTATTGATAGTTTCTTTTGTTGTGCAGAAGCTCTTTAATTAGGTCCCACTTGTCAATTTTGTGTGTGTGTGTGATTGCTTTTTAGGACTTTGTCATAAATTCTTTTATAAGGCCAATGTCTAGAATAGAGTTCCCTAAGTTGTTTTCTCTGATTTTTATAGTTTGATGTTGTACATTTAAATGCTTAATTTTTGTATGTGATGAAAAGTAGGAGTCCACTTTCACTCTTCTGTATATAGTTAGCCAGCTATCGAAGAACAACTTATTAAATAGGAAATTCTTTCCCCATTGCTTACATTTTTTTGACTTCCTCAAAGATCAGATGGCTGTAAGTGTGCAGCTTTATTTCTGGGTTCTCTCTTCCGTTCCATTAGTCTATGTATCTTTTTTTTTTTTTAAACCTATGCCAGACTCTTTTGGATACTGTGGCCTTATATAGCATAGTTTGAAGTCAGGTAATGTGATGCTTCCAGCTTTTTTTTTTTTTTTTGAGACGGAGTCTCTATGGCCCAGGCTGGAGTACAGTGGCTCTGTCTCCACTCACTGCAAGCTCCGCCTCCCAGGTTCACGCCATTCTCCTGCCTCAGCCTCCCGTGTAGCTGGGACTACAGGCGCCAGCCCCTGCGCCGGGCTAATTTTTGCATTTTTTAGTAGAGATGGGCTTTCACCGTGTTAGCCAAGGTGGTCTCGATCTCCTGACCTCTTGATCCGTCCATCTCGGCCTCCCAAAGTGCTGTGTTTACAGGCCTGAGCCACCCCGCCTGGCCGCTTCCAGCCTTTTTATATGTATCTATAGGTTTGGTTCCACTATTTGGGGGCTTTTCTTGGTTCTATATGAATTTTAGAAGAGTTTTTATCTAATTCTATGAAAAAAATGACAGTGGTCGTTTGGTAGGAAAAGCAATGAAATGTGTAGATTGCTTTGGGCAGTCTGGGTATTTTAACAATATGACTCTTTTAATATATGAGCATAAAATGATAAAATGTTTTTTTCCATTTGTTTGTGTTATCTCTGACTTTTTTCATCAATGTTTATAGTTTTTCTCATTGAGATCTTTCACCTTCTCGGCTAGATATATTATTCGGTATTGATAAAACTGGTCTTAAATCTATATGTTTGTAATGGTTAATTTTAGTGTCACCATATGTGTGTGTACACACACTTACACATATATATATTCACAAATTATATGATGTATGAGATATTTTCCAGCATTTTATGAACATATTCATATCTGATCAATGAGGTTAGCTTTGCATTGTGGATGTTTCAGAAATATCTCTGAAGAGGAGCAACCACTGCACAACTATGCCACAATTAATTTTAGAGTTACTCATGAAGGTAGGTTATAAGAAAAATAATGAGAAAAAAAAATGTCTGTGTGGTAGTTGAATGATCATTGGTTACATGGTATTTACAATAGTTGAATGACATAGAATCTTTCTACAGCCAGAAACAAGGAGACTAAAATCAGAGAAAGCCATAGTTTTTATACATATGAAAAGTTCCTTATTCAAAGTTTTTCTGTTTCTACTTCCTTATTTATGTGGGCTCATCATTTCACAGGGAACTGCTAACTCAGTGGATACTATCTCCACTTTTAGTCTCCGTGAAGTGGCAATTTATTGATGACACAGTTGATGGAGCTATTTAAAAATAAAGTTGTAATAAAGAGTAGAAGAACCAGCTTATTTTTTGAGGTCTTTGGATTCTTTGGGGGAAAAATGGATTATAGCCTGGGATGGCATTAAGAAAGCTAAGCTGCATTAGCTATGTGACATCGTGCCTTTCCCTCACTAGCTATGTGACACTGTGTAAACCACTGTATTTCTCTGTTCACAAGTTTTCTCATATAAAATGAGTCTTGGACCAATTCATTGCTAAGGTCTTTTCCAAGTCTAACATTTTATATTTAAAATACTTATGAAATTTACCTCTGAGCTCTTCTTCAACTATAGATAACTCAGAGCCTTTGTTTCCTTGATAACCTTGTTGATTACTACATTTTTAAGAGGCTAGAGAGTGGCACAGCAAGGCAAAGTGACTTATTCAAGGACACACTTTTCAAAAGGGCTAAAGCTAGAATTTATTCTGTTGCATTCACTTTTTTTTTTAACAGATAATGATGCATCTTTGCATCCTGCCTTGATTATATAAACTAGAATACAAATGTTCACAAAACATTATCCACATTCCAGAGCTATAATTTTTTAAAAATAGAAGGCATTTTTCAAATCTGCCAGTGCATATTAAAAGTATTATCCTTGTCAAGGTAATAGGAGAACAATGCAGTATACAGAGGGAAAAGCAGTAATGTGAATGACTCTTTGACTTCCCAAAAGCCAAGGCCAATCTTTACGTACCCAAACTTGCTGAGTTTAATGAAGGCCTGGTCTGGGCTGAGGCTTCCCTGGCTCCTTGTAGCAGTTGGCATGAGACACTGAAGGTTTTTGATAAATTTAAGAAACATTCTCTGTGAGATTTAATGTTGCTTTCAAAAAGGTCAAGGAGAAACTGAGAATTCTTTGCTCTGTAACTTTTATCCATATCCACAGAATCCTGACCTTTGGGATTAGCAGAATGTTTAGGATTAGAACATGTTAGGGCAACTGAATATAAATTGATGGCAATTCCCTATTATTATAATGATAATTATCAGTTCCTTATTATTATAATGAATTACCATGTATTTCCTGACCTAATTCAACACAATTTTTTTCTTACATTAATGGAGGTCAGAAGGCCTAAAATCAAGATGTCTTCTGTAGGATGTAGGGTAGAATCCATTGCCTTTCCTTTTTCACCTTCTAGAGACTATCTGTATCCCTTGGTTTTGGCTCCTTTCCTCATCTTCAAAGTCATAAATGTGCATTTCAAATCTCTCTCTTTCTAACACTGACAATCCTGCCACCTTCTTATAAGGACTCGACTGATTATGTTACAGCCCCCCAGATAACTAGAGATACTCTCTCCTCAAAATCCTCAACTGAGTCACATCTGCAAAGTCTCTTTTGCCATGTAAGGCAACATATTCACAGGTTCTGGACACGTGGATGTGAATATTTTGGGGGACCGTTACGTATAATAAACTGAATGGGTCCATCTGGATCTGAAGTTGCTTGCGGACCTTCAATTAAACAAAAGCAGATTCTCAGTTGTCTCCCAGGAACAATAACATCTGAGTCTTACAAAGGAAGTCAGACTGCAAAAGCTCTAGGAAGCTAATGGACATAACACAGATGACTAACGTTAAACACTCTGGGAAGCCACTCAGAAATTAGAAGAGTCAGTAAGCTTTGATAATTTTCAAATACTCTTTTACTTTTAAGCCAATTCAACCCCAAAACACATCAAGCCTCCTATTGTTAAGCCATGTTTCTGCTTCAGGGCATACACTAACTGTTATTCCTGTCTGGAATCTTATTTTCTCAGATATTTACATGTAATCCCTTCACCTTCTTCAAATCTTTGTTTAAATGCCAGTTTTTAAATGAAGTTTGCTCTGATCATGTTAAAATTGCAAACTATCCCTTTCTACATAAGTATAATCCAAATTACTCTGTTCTAGTTTGAATTATTGTATTACTTATTACTTTCTAATAATTATATACTTTAACTTATTATGTTTACAGAGAGTGCATTATCTTCTCTTACCCTCTCAGTCTACAAGTTAAGTTCTAAGAAATAAGAGTTTATTATTTGATGTTTTTCACTGAAGTATCCCATGTGCTGAAAACAGTGCCCAGTGTATAACAGATGCTCAATAAAGACTTTTAATGAATATAATAACTAAAGATAAATCCCAGGCACTTAGCTAAAATGTACCCCAATTAGCTTGTTACCAGTTATTCTTCTATTTTAATTGTTCAAATTTTATTTGAGTAACTATTCCTGTTTTAATTGATTCCCAAACTTTAGTTTGTCAACTGTTTTTGCTCTTCTTGTATTTTTGACTTGTAGATCAATACTTGGCACTCACAAAGAAACAGGCTCAGATTTATCTCTCTAGTTCTTCCAACCTTGGCTACACACAGAAGAAAAATTTACCCGAGCTTTCGCCCTGGGACACAACAATGGCACAAGTTTACTTGGCAGAGCTCTCTACTGGGCCCACGTAGCCTGAGATTGGAATTAGACAGATGTTTCAACAACAAATACTTCTTTAAAGTATACAGATACTGGTTCTACCAAACTTTTGAGTCTAAAAGGAAAGGATTTACTACCCCAAATTCATAGAACCTGGCTTTGTGACTCCTATGAAAGATATAACTATTTTCCTCTTGATCATTTCCTGTGTCATTGCTTTGTTTTCTTCCTTGGAGTAGAAATGAACATGTTTTTCATTCTTCCAAAGTGATTCATTTCCTCTGAGAGATTTCTGCCTAGTAGAATCTCATAGATTTGCCAGCATGGTTTTGAGCCCAATGCTAGATTATCTCACACACACACACACACACACACACACACACACACACACACACACACACACAATTGTATGAGAGAGAATTGTTTTAAAGAAAATGTTGTGATGCCAATTTTTGAAACATGCTACTAACAGATATTAATGTTTGCCCAATTTGGTGACCTTCTAACCTTGTCTAATAACTGGTCCTATCTTTTGAACAAAATAGTCTGTGTTAAACACATTGTGCTTTCAAAATGTGATCAACATAAATGCATAGTTTTTTTTTTTTTTTTTTTTGACGTCTACCATGTCATAAGATAGTTGGAGTGGTAAAAAGATTCACAAAAATGTTAATAAGCAGGCAGATGAAAATATTTAATTTGGCATGTCATGTGGATCCTCAGGAAGTAAAAATCCTCATGCTGCCATAGCCATAAACCCTTTAACTCTCCCTCTGCTGGCTTCACCAGTCTGCACGCTGAGTTCACTTCTCGCATGTCATATTCTGCTGAAGAGAACAGAATGACAAGGCTCACTCCATGTCTGCAGCAGCACAGCAGGTGAGTTTTACTTGGATGAGCCAGAAACCATTCTCGGCCAAAGAGATGTCTTATTAGCAAGCATGAAAGGATGAAGCAAATTCAACTAAAATACAGACTACAGAAAATATTTTGCCAAGCAAATCAGAAGTCATCTATATTTATTCATAGATTTATTTATACAGAAAATCATTTGGTAGCTTAAAAATACTTATGGAATAAGAATGAGCCATAGCTCTCTAGTCAGTTTATATCATGAAAATGGCTAAAGTCTTCTTTTAAATGGAAACACATGTGGAGATAGCATATTTATATTCTAAGCCTTTATTATCCATGTATTGAATAAGTTAACCAATGCAAAATGCCAAATTTGAGACCAAGTTTTGCCCTAAGACTTTCTATGTTTCTCTTATAGTCATAAAATTTGTAATAGTTCCAATTTTCTCAATATCTGTTGTGTAAATGGATTAATCTGAAAGGAAAATAGAACATTTCCATGATGGCAGAGAATGTCACAGGTGTTGACAGGAGATTGGAACATAACATATCTTCTTAAATGCACTCTTTTTCCACACACCCTCATTTCTTTCACTAAATCCTTAAATTTTCCAGGAAGCCAGATTAGAAGCTTTAAACACTTTTCTTTTTTCTCCTTTGCCCCATATATACTTTATCTTTTAACAAGCCACATTTTCCAGCTTTCCCAACTCTTTTTTATTTGTCTGATCACCTTTTAGTTCCCATTCATAGATCTTCAGACCTAACCGAAGGTATCAATTGAAGGGCCTAATTTGGCTTCCTCAATAGTCACTTGAATTTCATTTATGGCCACTCACCTGCCCTTGCTCCAAATCGTCTGCCTCTCAACCTACCTTATATACTTCTTTTCCTCTGGGTAGATACCTAGTAATGGGATTGCTGGATCAAATGATAGATTCACTTTTAGTTCTTTAAGGATCCTCCACACCATTTTCAATAGTGGTTGTATTAGTTTACATTCCCATCTATAGTGTAAAAGTGTTCCCTTTTCACCACATTCATGCCAACATCTATTATTTTTTAATTTTTTCATTACGGCCATTCTTGCAGGAGTGAAGTGGTATCGCATTGTGGTTTTGATTTTCATTTCCCTGATAATTAGTGATGTTGAGCATTTTAAAATGCCTTCTTGTTGCTTTTAAACTTTTTATGTACCTCACAAGACTACGTAAGCCTGGGTGCCTATGTTTCATAATACCGGGACCCAATAAGCACCATGACTATTAATGTGTTCCAGGAGCAGAGTTTGAAAGAAGCTGTGAAATAAGTTTCATAGACATGATTGCTTCCAAAGATGCATTAACCCATATTTTGAAAAACAATATAATTTTCATAATTATGGAACTGAATGAAATGATAGCAAACAGAATATATTTAAGTATGTTAGTACCATTTGAGCGAGCTCTGTAAGTGGAAATCAAACTTATTCTTAGTGAGTCTGAAACAAATGCCTGGGATTGGCCTCATGTGCTGTGAAGAGTAATGATGTGCAGTAATTGTATGGGAACAGAACCTTAGATTATAATGACTATGGGCCGGAAAATACAATGCCATGTAGAAATGGAATTGAACAAATATCAGTATTTTAAGCAAGAGATGTTTGTAGGAAGCAGAATATCTTCAGTAAAATAAAATAAGTTTAATTAGAGCTATTACCATTTATTTTATTTTAGTCATATCCTATCTCTTTACTCAATACTTTTGAAACAATATATAATGAAGGACAACAAAGTTAATAAAATCAAAATTATTAACAGTAGTAGAAAGCAAGCAAATGGAAGGTTGAATCATTCAGAATTCTTGGTTATAGCTAAGATAAATAGATCCTAGACGATGTAAGCTGAAAAGAGGTCAAAGAAACTGTGAAACTCAAGTGGTCCAATCCCCTCAGTTTTTAATTGACACAATTAAGAATGGTTTAAGCTACTCTTTGAGGTCTCGTAGATTAACTGTATTAATGCCATGAGTCATGAGTTTTCGTTATATTCTCTTACACTTTTTAATGTGCTTTATTTGATACCTTGAATACTTTCTTTTGCCTCTTGGGTGTGAGCACTGTTATAAATTTGCATTCTTTTTTTTTTTTCTATTCTTCTGACATATAAGAATGTATAATGAATAAGTGAAAACTGATTTTCACAGTAAAATGTATAAATAAGTGCAAATTAATTATTTGTTTTTTGAAGTAAAAAGATTTTAGAGGTCATTCTTCTAATCTTCAAAAGCTTTTGAGAAAGGGATGCAAATATTTTATTGGTATTTTATTGGCATGATCTGTTTTATTTGCCAAAGCTTTGTCATTTGTGAGTAATACAGACACAAGAGATTTCTGGCCGGGCACAGTGGCTCACTGCCTGTGATCCCAGCACTTTGGGATGCCTAGGTGGGTGGATCAAATGAGGTCGGGAGTTCAAGACCAGCCTGACCACATGGAGAAACCCCATCTCTACTAAAAATACAAAATTAGCCAGAGGTGGTGCCACATGTCTGTAATCCCAGCTACTCAGGAGGCTGAGGCAGGAGAATCACTTGAACCTGGCAGGAGCAGGTTGCAGTGAGATGAGATGGCGCCATTGTACTCCAGCATGGGCAACAAGAGCAAACTCCAACTCAAAAAAAGAACGAAAAAAATTCTTGCCAATAAAACTTTGATATTACAGAAATATATTTATATGCCATATATTTGATGTTTACAGAGAAATACTTTTAGTGCTATAATAGAAATGTGTCCTTTTGACTTTTTATGAAAAATATTATGTTAAATGTTCTTATGTTTGTATGTGCAATGTGATTAATTCTTTTTAGTTGCAGATTTAAGTAACAGCAAATATAATTTTTGAAGTTTGTTTACAAAACAGATATTGTCCAAATAAATAATTGTACTTTTACTACTCACCCAAGGGCCTTTCTTGACTTATAATCACAGTGTATTACAATTTGGGGAATTCAATATGAAGAATTAAGGTGTGATACCTACATGGATTGCTTTACTGTTAGGCTAAATGGAGAATTTTTTAAAAATAGTTAGAATCTACTACTTTTTTAAAGGCATATTAAGTCTTTCAGTAAATTAGGATCAAAGAAAAAATTACAAGGGAAATTAGAAAATGCTTTGTAATGAATGAAAAAGAAAAAAGCAAAATACAACATACCAAAAGTTAACAGACATGGCAAAAACAGTGCAAAGTAGAAATTTATAGCTATAGATGCTTACGTTAAGAGACAAGAAAAATCTCAAATCAACCTAACTTTACAACCTACAGAACTAGAAAAAGAACAAAATAAGACCAAAGTAAGCAGGAAGAAGAAAATAATAAAGACTAGAGAAGAGATATATAAAATAAAGAATAGCAAAACAATAAAGACAATTACTAAAAATAAAAATCTATTTTTTTGGAGAAATTTTAAAAATTGACAAACCTTTAATTAGATGAACTAAGAACAAAACAGAGAAGCTTCAAATTACTAAAATCAAAAAAGTAAAGGCATTACCACCACTTCAATTGTATGCCAACAAACTGGGTAAGCAAGATGAAATGGATAAATTTCGAGAAACAAAATCCTACCAAGAGTAAATCACAAATAAATTGAAGATTTGAATAGACCTATAATAAGTAGGGAGATTGAATCTGGAAAAAAAAAAAAAAAAAAAAAAAATCTTCCAACAAAGAAAAGCCTAAGACCTGATGACTTTACTAGTGAATTCGGCTAAACACTCAAATAACTAAAACAAATCTTTCTCAAACTTTTCTAAGAAGTTGAAGAAGAGATAACATTTTCTATGTCATTCAATGAGGTCAGCATTACCCTAATAACAAAGCCAGACAAAAACACTACAAGAAAAGAAAATTGCAAATCAATATCCTTCATAAATCTTAATGCAAAAATTTCAGTAAAATACTAGCAAACTGAATTAAGCAGCGTATTATAAGGATTATGCACCATGAACAAGTGGAATTTATTCTTGGGATGCAAAAGTAATTTAACATGCAAAAGCTAATGAATGCCACACACAACATTAAGAATATGAAGGAAAAAACAAAACTAAACACAGGATCTTATCAACTGAGGCAGAAAAAGCATTTGATAAAATTGCACATATTTCCATGAAAAAAAGTCTAAACAAATTAGGAATAGAAGGAAACTACCACAACGTAATAAAAGCCATATTTGAAAAACCCACAACGAATATACTAAATGGTAAAAGACTGAAAGCTTTTCTTCTAAAATCAGCAACAAGGCAAAAATGCTTGCTTTCACCACCTTTATTCAATGTTGTGCTGGAAGTTCTAGTCAGATAAATTATGCAATAAAAGGAAATAAAAAATTATCCAAATCAGAAAGGAAGAAGTAAAATTATCTGTTTGCAGATAACAAGTTCTTATATGTAGAAAATTCTAAAACTTTTGTAACAAAACTGTTATAATGAATAAACAAATTCAGCAAGGTAGTGACAAAGTCAACATGCAAAAATCAATTGTATATCTGTACACTAACAATAAAAAAGAAAACAAAATTTAAAAAAATTATATTTCCATTAGTAAAAGCATCAAAAAGAATAAAATACTTGGGAATTAACCAAGGAGGTGAAAGACTTATACAATAAGTATAAATTACTGATAAAGAAATAAAAGCAGTCACAAATAATAAAAATACATCCTATGTTCATGGATTGAAAGACTTAATATTATTAAGTGGTCAAAAGTCAATTAAAATGGCTAAAGGACTTGAACATATATTTCATCAAGTAAGACATACAAATGACAAATGGCCAACAAGTATATGAAAAGGTGCTTGACATCACTAATGATGAAAGTGCAAACTGAAACCACAATGAGTTAATACCTTACATCTGTTAAAATTGCTATTATCAAAAAGCAAATTATAGCAAATGTTGGTGATGATATAGAGAAAATGGAACTCTTGTATACTGTTGGTGAATATGTAAATTAGTGCAGCAACTATAAAAATAGGAAGTTCTTTCAAAAATAAAAAATAGAGCTATTATGTGATCCAGCAATCCAAGGTCTAGATATGTATTCTAAAGAATTGAAATTTAAAATTTGAAAAGATGTCAACACTCCCATGTTCATTACTGCATTGTTCACAATGGCCTAGACATTGAAGCAACACAAATGTTTATCAGTGGAAAACTGGATCAAAAATGTGAGATTATATATATATGACATATATATCACACAATATATAATACTTTATTGTGCACGTATGTGTGCATGTCTGCACACACAACAGAATACTATTCAGCCTTTTAAAAATAATGCCATTTACAATGACATGAACAAAACTAAAGGGTCCTATTCTAAGCCACACACTGAAGAACAAATACTGCATCATAGTACTTATAAGATGAATATAAAATAGTTAAATTCATAGAAACTGAGAATGAAATAGTGGTGGCTGAAGGTGGAGGGATGGAGACATAGGAAGGGATTTGTTGAAGAGTATGTGCGAAGTTTCTGTTAGTCAAGATGAATAAATCCTAGAGATTTACTGCACAGCATGGTACCTATAGTTAACAATGTATTATATACTTAAAAATTTGCTAAGAGGGTAGATCTTGTGTTAAATGTTCTTATCACACACACAGATAATAAGAAAGTGGGAGGTGATGGACAAGTTTGTGAATTGTGGTGACAGTTTCACAAGTGTATATTTATCTATAAATTCATCAAGGTGTATGCATTAAAAAATATATGATAGATCAGTTGGCATAAAAGGAACAAATGTATGACTGTAAAAAATCACCATAAACAACATTGGAAGCCAGAGGACACGCTGGGGAAAAATATTTTCAAGATATATTACAAGTGGTAAATATCCATAAAATTTAAAAAGCTCTTAATGATCATATGAGGAAAACACATCCTCCATGAGAAAAGAATACCAAAATATAAAGATGTATTTCTCAGAAGAAGAAACACAAATTGGAAGATAAATGTCATGTGGTAATACTGTCAAATGCCTATTGAGTGCTTATAATTGTGTCAGGTATATCCAAAGTACTTTACAATGTTAATTATTAGTCCTTACAATGAATGAATGAGTTAGCTGTGCAGACAATAATATAACTAATGAGTTAGGTAATAATACAATCAGTATGTTATATTATTATCTTACTTATCTTACAGACGAGAAAACTAAGTCACAGAGATGCTAAGTAACCTGTCCAAAAGCAGGCAGTAGTGGTGAAGTCTGGATTCAAATTTAGACAATCTAGCTTATCCAAACATTTTGGTAAGCAAATCTTAAATTGGTGCCTTTGCTTTGACCCACTCATGACATCGTGGATGATTGGTTCAAAGATTTAACATCGATAATGTTCATTGCAAAATTGTTTATAAAAGTATAAAACAGTTACTTAAATGACTAACAACAGGGGAGCGAGTTAATAAATTATATATATATTTATTATATTTATATATAATATATATTATTATATTTATATATAATAATATATATTATTATATTTATATATATAATAAATTATATATATATAGTTGGTATTTAAAATGACATTTAGAAGACTATTTAATGATGAGAAAATGTTTCTTAGATATTGTTAAAAGTATGTAATAATAGCCCAATATTATAAAATAAAAAATATTTTAAAATTAAAGGTTATAAAATAATTAAGTAAGATGGTCATTTCTGGCTAGCAAACTTGTAGATAACTTTTAATTTGCTTTCTGGATTTTTAAAAAATTCTATGTTAAAAATCATTCCTTCATTCTAAAACAAATTATTATGATAAACACAAGGGCTTTGGAATTGGATTCTTGGTTTTGAAGTTTGATAGATTTGAACAGTTGCATATCCTTGCTGGGCCCTCAGTTGCTCTTCCGTAAAATTGGGCTACCACTTACAGGACTATTGTAAGGATTAAATAGAATAATTAATAAAGTACCAAGTCCATAAAATATGCTTAAAACATGCAAATTCCAAGTTTCTTTGTTCTTGAGAGGTCTTGGCATAGTACCTAAATTTGTTCAACCAATTTCTAAAACTTTCCGTAGTCAGGGAATTAGAATATAAGCCAGGGACTGTTGTGATGTTGAAGGTACTGAAATTGCTGGGGATTCGGGCCAGGGTTTATTGAATACAGACAATCAGTACTTCATAGTACTCTGCTAACAGAATTTACATAATAGGGCTTGATTCAAGCCAATGCCAGTTTCAAAGCGGTCTAATCTGGAGGGTGCTGGAAGGTCGCATAAGTTTTTAGTAAGCAGGAGTAGCCAGAGAAAAACAGGTAACAGTGACTGCTAGTTTTAGATAATGAGTTTAACTTGGAGCATGTCTTCACTGAGTAGCTTCGGCTATATGTAAGTATGATCCAACCTTTCCAGGAGAAGACGCTTGCAAAGGGATTGTCAGAACCTCTGATAAGAGAGTTAATCAGAAATCAAAAGCAGTTTTAAAGTGACCAAACACATCAGGGTTATAGGTAAGTTCCAGTCAGCCATGTACATTGGGTACTAGCCTTAAATCTCACTGATGGAAATAGAATTCCTGGCACAGAGTCTGGCATGGCTAAATGCCTCCATTCATGTACTGGGGGCCTGTGACCCACGTTCTGTTTATAGATAGATATGTTCTGTTTGGACTAGAGTTTAAACACACACACACACACACACACACACAACCACTTTGTTGAGGCATAATTGATATGCAAAAAGTTATACATTTTAATACAACTGGTTAAATTTAAAAAATTTTTTTCAATATTTAAATATTGGAAGATTTCAAGATGAAATTTGGATTTTAGATTTTTGTGAAATGTTGAAATAACTGGCAACACTAGGGTGACGCTTCCATATTGTAAAAACTGGCTAGAGCCGAGTAGCTACTGCCCCTTTTAGAAGAGGCACTGGGTCTCAGTTGTCCGTACTTCTCTCTTCCCCTAACCAGCCTGTTTCATTCAGAGTCATCAACTTCCTGGCCCCTGTGATCTCTACTGGTTCACAATACTGCTTGCTGCTTAGGGGAAGTGAAAAGCTTTTAAATTGATATTTACATGCCAGGCTAACAATATAGTACCTCTTGATGTAATTAGAAAATTTCAAAAATTAGAAGATTAAGCGGAGAGGTGTACCTTATAGGCATGGTCTGTCTTACTGCTCTCCCATGCATGTAGAAGAAACCAAGAAGTGGTAGACAAGAATTCAACTTGAAATCAGGAGCTCATTGAAAATTGGAATTTCTAGTGCAAAAAGAAGCATTCTGCTCTCCCACAATTAGTAATGGTTACACTGAAAAAATATTTATTAAAGAAACAACTAATATTTCAGGACTAGCCTTGATGCAACTAGCAGTGTAAGCCTTTATTTAAAATCTGGATTCACTAGACCTCAGTTTTCTAATAAGTAAATAAAGGCATTTGAAATTAAGATTCTCCAAAGTTCCTTTTATCTCTAACATTCTATTATTCCATGCAGAAGCTTTCTATTCTTACTTATGAGCTATTATCTTCTCAACAGTGTCTAAAGGTATGTGACCTCCTACCTCTTACAGGAGGTGATTCTAAATTAAACCAGTATGGTGGCTTCCTGATCTGTTTTACAGTTAAAAGACTAATAACATTACCAAAGCGAGCTCTTTATCTAGGAATCTGACTCTATAACTTTCAATAAAGAAAACCATGAAATTCAGTAGATATTTTTCAGCATTAGCTTCTGATGTCAAATAGCAATGCCCGCTTCAGTGCTTATTTTATATATGCCGTAAATCAAGTTTTCTAACCAGGTATTTTCTATCCAGAGCATGTTTTGTTAGCATTTTTCCTTTGCACAGAACTCAAAATTTTCTTTTATCACGGTAAGGGCAAGAAAACACGGCTTAGGTAGTTTATTTTTTAGTATAAATATGCTGACAACTGTAATTTCTGTTTGGTTTCTTACAAGGTACCATTTTATTACAACACAAAAGTATACATTTTAATGCTGTCTAGACAAAACCATTGGTCCAAGTCAACACTAGAAGTGATGTGAAGTGTGTTTTCCAAGGTCTAACATTATGTATGACTTCCCCAGTAGGCAATATAATAGGATTTAGGCATCAGGAAGTTTTGAGTGTTCAAATCCCAGCTCTACCCTTTCCTAGAGATGTAAAATTGTGAACATTACTCAGTACCTCTGAGGCTTTTTTCCTGTTATAAATTGATCTGATGTTAAAATATATTAGCTAATTCCTATGATTATGAGAGTATTAAATGAGAAATGTGTTCATGTGCTTAGCTCAGAATTTGTACTGGTTGTTAATAATAACAACAACATTGCTAATGCTGCTACTAATACAAAATTACACAAGCTTATCACTAAAAATCCATCTTGTTTCCAGAAGTTGTCATTAACAGATGTGCCCAATGTATAAAACAAACTTGTGTACTTCTCTTCAGTGCCATAAGGGGCTAAAGAAGGAGATGCATCTGCTTCGGCTTTCCTTAGGTAATTCCATGACATCTGGCACCGTGCTATTAAAAAACTCTCCACAGGTCATTCTAAATGACAAATTATGCAAATCATATTGTCTTGCATAGTCAATGAGTAGATAGCAAGAACCAAGAAAGTTTATCATTTTGAAAAATATTTTATAATAATATGGATTAGTAATTAATTGATCACTACTGATTCTGAATAAGTTTTGAAAGAATAGACAAATGGGGGAGAAATGAGTTGAGACTAGCTTCAGTAAATTTACTTTAGACAGAGAGTATGAGGCAATAATCCTTTGTAACCTATGTCAATGATCTCCAAAAACTGTGCTTCCCTACCTACAAAAGAATTTTGAAAAGTTTTATAACTTCCTGCAAATTTATAACTTGACTTATAAACATTTTCATTGTGTATTTATATCATTCCAAATGCTATAATATCCAACACGCTGTAATTATTGAAGTTTTTGTTTGTTTGTTTTGTTTTGTTTTTTTTGAGATGGAGTCTCACTCTGTCGCCCAGACTGGAGTGCAGTGGCACAATCTCAGCTCACTGAAACCTCCGCCTCCCTGGTTCAAGCAATTCTTCTGCCCCAGCCTCCCGAGTAGCTGGGACTACAGTCACACACCACCATGCCCGGTTAATTTTTGTATTTCTAGTAGAGACAGGATTTCACTATATTGGCCAGGCTGGTCTCGAACTCCTGACCTCGTGATCCACCTGCCTCGGCCTCTCAAAGTGCTGGGATTACAGGTGTGAGACACCACGCCCAGCCTGAAGTTTTTAAAATAAAACTTTATGTTGCTTTTTAAAATAGATTCTATGTCATCTAAATACTTAGCAAAGTCGTATCAGCCTTCATTTGTTTAAAAATACACAAACTGGCTTTCCTTAATCAGACAGAACTGTCTTCCCCCTCTTGTAGAACTACTATTTCCATTTTTTGTCCTGACAAAATGGTATGTCTAAGTAGTATATTTACATTTGAGAATATTGTTCGTTATCCAATGGTACTCTGCAGGAAGATTTTGTATGTTAATTAATCTTAAGTTTTGAAATATCTAGTAGTTACAATTTGTTATTTTCTTTTGGATTGAGTTTGGTTGTAATTATTATTAGTTCAGAATTTATCAAAATAGCATATAATTCAAGCTTTGATGAGAATAACAAATTGTACATTAAAATATGGAAATACATGTATTAGTAGTTCATTTGTATATGAATTAGTAACTATTATGTTGAGACATACTTTGATATCAAATTTATTCCAGTTTTTCTATATACATACATGAAAACTTGTTCATATAAATAAGTAATTGGGAACTAAAGGTGTGTTATAATCACAGTGTACCTCAATTCTTAAACCTCCTTTTATGTAATGTGTTAAAAATTTTACTGTGATCCAGCATCAAAACTCATCTTTAGTGATCCAACACATATCTATCAATTAAGTCTTTCTGCAATTTTTTAAACAGAAAAGAACTGTAAACAATCTAATTTTCAGAATGATTCATTACCCAGTAATTAGATTTCTGGAAAGTAAACTAAAATAATGTTACTAAGAATTGTCAAATGTCTACTTAGGTGCTTTATACTCTTTCACTTAGAGGTGCCTTTTAAAAATATGATATTTTATAAAATTTTGCAAATTAAAATAATATTCAATTTAAATATATATTTTCCAATAATTTTCTGATAACATGATTCTATGTTAACATGTACTTTAAATACACTTCAGGGTTGCAGACACAACTCAGACAAGGATGTGTGAGTACTCACCAAGCTCTTCCTCATTTGCTTCCTCAATTCTTTACCAGTAGTTCGAGTCTGCTAAAAATTACTCATGCTGCCTACTCTACAGCTCCCCTTAATTTATAGTAACCCAGCATGAGCCATAACACACACTATCTAATAACACATTGCCACCTTAAACATACATATGAATGAGATTTTGAAAGACGTAAAATGCTGTAGTGCCTTAATTAAAAGATATTTGACTGACAATGATAATTTGAATTATTTCTTCGTGTAATACCCAAAGAATTTTATACCCTGGAGTAGTCATAGTAATATATAGAACGACTGACAGGCATACTTTTCTTTCATACAATGGAAGAAGAGTGATTTTGAAAGGGAGTGTGGGATAGAAAAGAAAATTCCTCATTATCTACAGATGCGTGGTGAAAGCACCAGAATGAATTTTGAAGGTGAAAATTTGTTTTATTAAATGGGTATTAATCACCCATTTTGAAGACTGCTAAATCATATTACAGAATGTAGTTCCTGCTGGGTATGGCGAGTCAAGGGCACATCTCTCTTGTGCCTGCTCTTTGAGAAATATAATCAGACATACCTTCTGCCCGGAACTAAGGAACAGTGGAGATGGCAGTTTCCCTGGGCATTGCAGCTACTTTCTCATCTCCAGAATTGTTACAGGAGGCTGTGGAGGCATATCACAGAATTGCTTAACACAAATTTGAAAAGGGCTGGAGTTCTTTATACCTGATGTAAATGATGAGTTGATGGGTGCTGACGAGTTGATGGGTGCAGCACACCAACATGGCACAAGTATACATATGTAACAAACCTGTACGTTATGCACATGTACCCTAGAACTTAAAGTATAATAATAATAATAATAATAATAATAATAATAATAATAATAGAATGAATAGAGTCAGAAACGGGAAAATAATATTTTATAATTTTTGTGATTTGTTTTTTAAATCTTTATCCAGTGTAAATATTCTTTTCCTATAGGTATTTATTGAAAAAACAAACCAAACAAAAAAAAAAAAATAGTGAATTTTTGCTTTAGGTTAATTGCAAAAGAAAAACTCAGAAATAAGATGTCCATGGGGGCTTTAAAAAGTCCTGACGTATTACTGGGAACCTAAAAAGCCACATTCATGTGTTGGACTGTGTTCACGCTCAGGGCTGCGCACGTGCTTGAAAAAGACCGGAAAATGCCCTAGTCTCTAATCCCTGACTGCAAGCAGAAAATAAAAGCTGATTGCCTAAGGGTTAAGTGCTTGTCTCAATATATATACAGAGCTCCTCAGCAAAATCAGAGACTTACAGGTCCAAGGTATCTAAGAAAATCTCTACCTAATCATTAGCTGATGACTGAACTAGCTGAACAAAGATTTCAGTGATCACACATGAAAAAATACAGACTTCACAGAATTAGGTCAGAAGAGTCACTAAGCAAATAACAACATACATAACAAAGAGCAACAACAACAAAGTATGGGGAGATGAGAGACTCTGATTTTCAGAGTTACCACATTTTATTATTTGAAATGTCTAGTTTTCAACAGAAAATTATGAGACATGCAAAGAAATAAAATGTAGTTTATACACAGATAACAAAGAAATCAACAGAAACTGTTTCTGGTGAAATCTAGATGTTGGACTTCCCAATGGCTTTACGTCAGCTATTTTAAATATGTTCAAACAACTAAAGAAAGCCATGTCTAAACAACCAAATAAAAATACGAAAATTTTGTCTCACAAGATGCAGAATATTAACAAAAATATATGAATTTTAAAAAGAGCCAAATAGAAATTCTGAAGTTAAAAACTGCGGTACCTGAAACAAATAGTTCACCAGAAGGGCTCAAGAGCAGATATTAGCAGGCAGAAGAATCAGTGGACCCGAGAATAATCAATTGAGATTATCTAGTTTGAGGAATGAAAAGAAAAAAAAAGAATGAAAAGAAGTGAACACAGCCTCATAGACTTATATCATCAAACATACCATCACATGTGTGATGGAAATCCTAAAAGAAGAGGAGAGACAGAGAGGGCCAGAAAGAAAGATTGAAAAAATAACAAAAATCATTAGTCTACACATCCAAGAAGCTCAATGAATTTTCAGTAGGATGAACTTAGAGATCCACTCTGAGATACATGATAAACAATTTCTTTCAGTGAAAGTTTATATTACAGATTATTATTATAATTTTCAAAACAATAGATAAAGCTAACTTGTTTTTGTATGATAAAGGACGACCTGAACAAATTTACATAAAATTGGCAAACTGATGTTGATGGTTGTGGTAAAATATCAGTGTCAAGATTTAATCTTAAGAATGACAACAAATATGATTTATTTTGTGTTGCCTAGTTTCTCCATTTTCTTTTATCCTTCCTGTTTTTTTTTTTTTTTTTTTTTTCTGTTAAAGTAGAGATTGAAGTAACAAGATGGATCTGAAGGAGGACTGGAAAAGGCCAACAAAATATCAGCCACTTGTTTATGAAATTCCAGATGGAATTTGTTCACCAAGAAATTATAATTCTGATATTGATATTAAATGCAAAAGGTTGGCATTTTTTTAATCAAGACACACTGTGACATTTACCTTAATAAGTTTGGAAGTACAAGGACAATCTTGGACATAACGTTTATGTCCTCTTTGATACTCCTCTTAAATATTATATAACTTTAGATGAATATTGATTCTTTAGGTTGGGCTGCTTATTCTCAAAGGTATGGTTTTATTCAGATATGAATAAGTGATGCCATGTGCAAAATTAAAGAAACACGTTGTAATGCCTCTAAACAACATAGACAAAGTCTCTAGTCTTACGGAGATTCCATTTTAGTAGGGAAGACAAAAGGTAAATATAGTAGAGTAAATAAGATGGAAACAAGTAGGACCAGATACATAATTTGTTATAGCAGTAAAAAAATGAGAATGCAGAGACCTTTTTCAAATAATATTAAAAATTTCAAGACAGCAGCAACTATTGTGTAACCAAGTATGAGGTCCTCTGAAGCTTTGGACTCAATGTGACTGTACAGATTGCAAGCCCATGAAGCCAGGCCTGGGGATAAGTGCTGTATAGAAAATAATACAAGTTAGGTGGCTTAAGCAAATTAGATAAATTGGCTAAACAAAGACCATTAAAGCTTAAAGAGTTTGAATTGTTTAAAAATTGGCAAAATAATCGGACATACTATTTAGATGAATTTCTGTGTGTTTTAGAACTTTAGCCATGGTATCTTAAAAAATGCAGCTAGCAAGAAATAGTTTAAATACATGCTGTCATTAAACTAATAAGATGGAGTACTTTTGTGGTGGAATAAACTCGACTTTTAAATTCAGCAAGCTTTTCCTCTACAAGTTTTCTGACCTTGGCCCAGTTACTTAAACTTCAGAAGCCTCAATATAATAGGGATAATAAAATAGCATTTAAAGTTGCTTTTGAAATGAAATTAAGGTGATAATACAGGGTGCTTAGCAAATGTCAGAAATATAATAAAAGTTCAAAAAATAATTATTAGTAGTAAAAGCAACTGTTATCATTGCTGCTAAATTTCTTACAGACTTTATTCTCAGACACAATTTTACTTTAACCAGTTTTACTAAGATAAAAGTTTCTGTATCTTGACTATTCACAACCATTCATCAAACTCTTCTTAGTTTATAATTTTAAAAGTAAAACACTTTACAAGGCATAACTACATTAACAAAATACTTGATAACAGTCCATATGTCTGCTTTTGGTTATAGAGAATTACTGATATTGTGAAATTCTCACTCAATTACCAATAATAAACTACGTCTTCTCTGGAAAAAGAATTTACTTGTTCACCTGTGGGAAAGTTTCAAACTGTTGTTGAAGCTCCTGTCTTTATACTTTATTACTCCCTCTTTCCTGTGGATAAAGCAGAAAGGTGGGAATTGGGTGAAGTATGTTCTTTCTTTTTTTTTCCTATTCATAAATATGTTTGCAAATGGGCATTAAAGGTGTGAAATAATGGTGGAAGGAATATAAAGTTGAATCAGGTCAAAATGGGTTGATAAGAGTTTACTATACAGAAATTCTAGATGTAATGTTGCTGCTCAAAGGGTTTGAAGGCTCTAACAGCTTGTTTGGTGGGCAAAACATGGATCAAAATGTGGTCTATACTAACCTAAGTTGAAATACCAGAACTGCCTTGGTATGCCATAGAAAAAGAGATCCAAGAGATAGAGAGATTAAGGATTTATCGTGTGATATCTGCTCACTTACCCTGGGAAGGCCCAGTGGACTTATCTTTCATGACAACAGTAAGAAATAAATGTGTGAGAAGAGTTGTAGCATTCTTAAAGAGCTCTGTGGTTGCTCTTCTCTGTGGCTAAGAAATTAGAGTGGAGACTGCTTCTTCTAACCTGGAAACCCAAATACAATATGAGAAATTAAATCCTTAATTACTCCTATTAGAGTAGCACAGACTATGTAGCACCACTTCATTACCAAACACAAGGAAGACATGTTTCCAGTAATGGACAACAGACTGTAAGCAAAGATCAGAATTTTCTGCTATGCGGAGATCTACAGCATTTCCTAGTTGATCATGGAATCCCTAGAAGTGCAATCGGTGATTACTAAATTTTTCTTATGTGATTTGTGTGAGCAGAAGAGTTCTAGGTCAAGTGAACAGAAGCCTAATTTAAATCATAAAAAGAGAGAGTCATAGCCCCTCAATCCATTTCCAGACTTGAACTCCTTGAATAAAGGGGAGGCTGAGTCCCCTTCAGGAAAAATCCTGCTTTTCTGCCAAAAGTTTAAACTGTTAATATTTCTTCTGTCTTCCCCCAAATGGATCTACAGCCTTTGACCAGGGTGACAGTGCAGTGAGGGAAATGAAATAATCGTATTTTTCAGAGATGATTGGAGACAAAGAATATCACTTGTGTTACACTAGTCAGAGTAAGGTCTTATGTAGTTCTCTTGATCAATGGAGTTTTAGCTCAGGTCCATCTCATGGTGGATCTAATATGTCCTTGAACCTACTCCCAAGTTCCAAGATAAATAATTGGAACAGATATTCTTAGCATCTGGCAGAGTTCCCACATAGTCTCCCTGACCTTTGGAGTGAGGGATATTATGGTAGAAAAGGCCAAATGGAAGCCAATAGAATTGTCTTTATTTGGAAGAATATTTAACCAAAGGCAATACTGCATTGCTGGAGGGATTGAAGAAATTAGTGCCATCTTCAAGGATCTGAAATATGAAGAGATGGTGATTTCCACCATATTCTCCTTCAACTTACCAATTTGGTTTGTGCAGGAGGCAGATAGCGCTCGGAGAATGAGCATGAATTATTATAAACTTAATTGAATTATGACTTAAATTGCAGCTGGTGTTCCAGATGTGGTTTCATTGCTGAAGTAAATTAACACACCCCCTAGTAATCGTTGTGCAGCTACTGACCTGGAAAATGATTTTAAAAAACATCTTTCAGTAAAGGTCACCAGAATCAGTTTGCTATCACCTGGCAAGTCCAAAAATATACCTCCATTGTCCTAACTTACACATAAACTAACTCTTTCCTATGTCATAGTTCAGTCTGCACAGACCTTGGTTATCTTTCCTTTTCACATGACATCATAATCATTCAATACATTATTATGTTAATTGGACAGTAGAAACTACTGTAGTATATTTGTAAGACATTTGCATGTCAGAAGATAAAATATAAACAAATATTCTGAGGTCTCCCATCTTAGTGCAATGTCTAGAAAGCACAATTGCATGAAGCATGATGGGATACCTCATCTAACATAAAACTTATCATGTCAAATGGACCTTTCTGGATTTCAGAGGCAACACATTACTCTTTTGGGTGCACTACTCCAGCCTGCTTACCAAATGCCCTAAAAAAACTGTTAGTTTTGAGTGAGCCCCAGAACAAGAGAAGGCTCTACAACATCCCCAGGCTGCTATACAAACTGCTGGCCACTTGAGCCAAAGTAGCCTTGTTGACCACTTGAGCCAAAGGATCCAATAGATCTTAATGGTTCTTGAAGTGTCAGTGGTTTATAGAGGTACTTTATGAAGCTTTTGATAGGCCCTACAGTGCACTTCGCAGGTATTGCATTTTTTACAAATTGATTATTTGTGGCAACCTAGAGCTGAGCAAGTCTAATGGCACCATTTTTCCAACAACATGTACTTGTATCATGTCTCTGTGTCACATTTTGGTAATTCTCACAATATTTCGAACTTCTCATTAATATTATATTCTCATGGTGACTTGTGGTTAGTGATCTTTGATGTCACTACTGTAAATGTTTTGGGATACCATGAACCACACCCATGTAGGATGGGGAAATTAATTATAAATATTGTATGTGTTTAAACAGATTTATCAACTGGTCATTTTCCATGTGTCTCCCTAACTTGTGGTATCCCCATTTTCTGAGACACAAAGATATTGAAATTAGATCAATTAATAACCTTATAATGGCCTCTAAATGTTCAAGGGAAAAGGAAAGTAGGACATCTGTCACCTTAAATCAAAAGCTAGAAATGATCAAGTTTCAGGTATTATTCTTTATGTAATACATTTCATAAGGCTATAGTTGCCATAGATAGTGATTCTTTTGATGAATCTGGGCAAGGTTGGTGGAAGCGTCCTAGAAAGAAAGGATTCACCATTCTTGATGCTATCAAGAACATTTGTGACTCATAAGAAGAGGTTAAAACATCAGTATAACAGGACTTTGGAAGAAGTTGATTCTAATCCTCATGGATGACTTTGAAGGGTTCAAAATTTTAGTGGAAGAAGTAACTGCAGATGTAGAAATAAAAAGGTAACTAGAATTAGAAGTGGAGCCTGAAGATGTGACTGAACTGTTGCAATCTCATGATAAAACTTGAACAGATGAGAAGTTGCTTTTTATGGATGAGCAAAGAAAGTGGTTTCTTGAGATGGAATATACTCGTGGTAAAGATGCTATGAACATTGTTGAAATGACAACCAAGTATTTAGAATATTATACAACCTTGGCTAAAAAAGCAGTGGCAGGGCTTCAGAGATCTCACTCCAATTTTGAAGGAAGTTCTATTATGGATAAAATGTAATCAACAGCATCAAATGCTATGTAGAAATCTTTCATGAAAGAGTCAATTGATGCACAGAACTCTATTGTCTTAATTTGATAAATTGCAATAGCCATCCCACCCTTCAGCAATCACTCCCTTAAGCAGCCATCCACACTGAGGCAACACCTTTCACCTGCAAAGGATTATGAGTTGCTGAAGGCTCAGATTATTGCTACAGTTTTGGGGGTGAATAATGCTTTTTTAAATTAAGATATGCACATTTTTTAGACATGGTATTATTTTACACTCAATAGGCTATCATATAGTGTAGCATAACTTTTATATACATTGGGAAACAAACAAACAAAAAATGTGTGACTTGCTTGATTTTGAATTTGCTTTGTTACAGAGATTGGAACAGAAACATCAGTATCTCTGAATTAGTCCTGTACATGAGAAAGTGGCTCAAATGTTCATGGGTCCTATTTGTGGCACATTTATTTCCTCCCAGCCCAGTTATCTGGTTTCATGGGGGAGTTATTTACTATTAATTGACTGAGGAAAAAAGAAACACCTTAAGTATGGCTCTACACAACACATGGGCACCGTCTAAAAGTGGACAGCTATAGCACTACAGGCTGTTTTTGGAACAATAGTGGAGTGAAATTCTCCCAGTAAGCAAAACTTGAACAGTGTACTTTGTTGTTCATTTCACATGGAAGGAGAAATGCAGAGAAGTACATATATATTCTGATTTATGGTGCCTAATGATTTGGCTGGATGGTAAGGGACTCAGAAGCAACGTGATGAAAAAAAATGGTGACAAAGAGGTCTGTGGAAGAAGATGTGGATAGACCTCTCTGAATGGGCAAAAAATATGAAGACATTTGAGTCCTATGTGAATGCTTACTAAAGTGTAATCTCTGCAGAGGAAGATTTTAATAATCAAGTGGATAAGATGATCCATTTTGTGGAAACAAGTCAGGTTCTTTCCCAAGCCCCCTCCTTGCCCCAGTAATAACTCAGTGGGTTTGTGAACAATGTAGCCATGGGTTGGCAGGATATATGAGATGCAGGGATGGAGGTCGTGCATGGGTTCAGCAACATGGACTTCCACTCACCAAGGCTGATCTGGCTAGAGACACTGCTGAGTGCCCAATCTGCCAGAAGCAGAGATCAGTACTGAGCTCCTGATACAGCACCATTCTCTGGTGTGATTAACCAGCCAGCTGGGAGCAGGTGGATTACATTGGATGACTTCCATCATGAAAGGAGAAATACTTGGTTCTTACTGGCATAGACACTCTGGATATGGATTTGCTTTCTCTGCATGTAATGCCTCTGCCAAAACTACCATCTGTACATTTATTGAATGCCTTTTCTACCATCATGGTATTCCACACAGCATTGCTTTTGATCACAAAACTAACTATACAGCAAATGAAGCATGGCAATGGGCTGTGCTCATGGAATTCACTGTCCTTACCATGTTCCCCATTATCCTGAGGCAACTAGCCTGATAATATTTTGGAATGGCCTTTTGAAGACTCAATTTCAATGGTAGCTTTATGTCAATACTTACATGACTGGGACAATGTGCTCCAGAAAGCTGTGTGTAATCTAAGTCAGAGTCTAATATATGATGCTTTTTCCCCCATAGCCAAGATACAAAAGATCGGGAATGAAGGGGTAGAATAGGAGTTGCACAACTCACTGTTACACTTATTGATCTACTAGTAAATTTATTTTTCCCCCATAATCTTATGCTCTGGTGGTCTAGAAGTCTTACTACTGAAGGAAAGAATACCTCTCCCAGGAGACACAACAATAATTTTATTGAACTGGAAATTAAGAATGCTACCTTGCCTCTTTGGGCTCCTCATGTCTCTGAATCGACAAAGGAGGGAGTTACTCTACTTGTTGAGATAATTGATCCTGACTATCAAGGAGAAGTTGGGCGGCTAATACACAATAATAGTAAGGAAGAGTATGTCTGGGATACAGGAAATCACTTTGGGTGTCTTTGACTACTACCGTGTCCTATGATTAAAGTCAATAAAAAATTACCACAGTCTTTTCCAGACAGGTCTGCTAAATGGCCCAGACCCTCAAAAAATAGTTGGGTCACCCAATAGGCAAAGAAACACAGCCAGCCTAGGTACTTGCTGAGGGCAAAGATAATATAGATCTGGTAGTGGAAGAACGTAGTGATAAGTTTAAGCTATGAACATTTGACCCATTGTAGAAATAAGAACTGTAATAGTTATGAGTATTTTTTATTTATTTTGTTATAAATATGTTTGTGTGTGTGTATCTGCATTTGTTTGTGTGTGTGGGTGTAACCAAATTTTATTCACTCTACATGTGAATAAGGGGTAACTAAATTTTATTGGGGTAACCAAATATGGGGTAACCAAATTTTATTCACTCTACATTTTCTTATTAATTCTTCCTACTGAACAGTTCCACTTTTCATGGCAGAGTGTCTTTCCTGCTCTGTTAGTTTTAAAAAGCAAATGACAAGCATTTTTTTTAACTATCTTGCTTTGGGGAAAGAGTAAACATTTTAAAAATCACCGTATAGTATTTAGGAAAAATGCTACTGGTTTTCTTTTACTCTAGCTACTGCTGCTTCTATGTATGTGTGCTTGCATCTATCAGCTCATAGACTTCAAGGAACTTGCTGAGACTTAAGCCTTTTGGGGGAAATTACTTCTGGATTTTTAAAATCATGGTTGAAAAATAGGCAAAAGACTCCCATATCCTTCAGCCATTCTTTAAAAAATGATGGAAGGATAGGCAAAATATTCTTTTGAGAATTCCAGGTATTCACAATTTAGGGGATGATATTCAAACTTCACAAATCTTGACAGAAGGGGCTTTAACACCCCATCAAAGAGCCTGCCCATCTTAAGCTGAGTAACTGGGGGCTGTGACCACAGTCAGATGACCAGACGAAGGACAGGGATGAATATTGTCGCCTTTTGTATCCAACAGGGCAGGCAGGGTTCCCTTCTACAAGGAGGACTATCAAAATTAGCTGAGACCCCCTCAAGAGCAGGTGGTGGTGAAGGAAAAGGAAGCAAGCTGCATGAATGCTGTTCTCTATGTATGTAGTCCAGAAAACCGCTGCCAGCATGCTCTGTTGATGTCATTTTTCTTTTATTTTTTGAGTGGAATTAAGCTAATGAGTCAGAGTGGATAATTCCTTAACAATAACTGCTATGGGAAGTTACAACTGACCTGTGGGGCTGCTCCTGATGTCAGCAATGTTTCTTCAAAAAGAGGTCTCCTTTCCATTTTCTCCCTCAATTTCGATGAATCACCAAGCAGTGAGAATGTCAGGGCTTGAGGGGTTAGAACGATCATGCTTTTAAATTATCGCCAGACAAAACCACCTGGGTTCAACTTGTGAACACAAGTTCACAATTGCACACTTGTTTGCATGTCAGTCTTCGAAGAGAGCTTTTGGAATTCAGGGCATATAAAAATGTGTTTTAGTAATTCAGTAGAAAAATGTTGGGCTCCCTAATGATTGGAGAAACTAATGTGATATGCTACAGGTGAAAATCCTCACACTAAGTATATAAATATTAAGACCCTGCTTCTAAGTGACTCCCTTTCCAAGTCTAGTCTTTTCTAGTGCTCCAAAATGTAACATAGTCTACTAGTCCAACAATACTTCAACATTTGTCATTACATTTTGAAAGGATAGCCATAGGTAAGACTGTTCTCTATGTGGTTCAGAAAACCTCCACCATCATGCTTTGCTGGTGTGATTTTTCTTTTATTTTTTGAATGGAATTAAGTTAGTAAGTCAGAGTGGATTAATATTAAGGAGCAAGAGTCTTTTCCTGAATGTACTTTTTATGTATGGATTTTCCTAATGGTGACATGAGCTATTTTCTCTATAAGCTTGTACTGTTTCCAAATAATATGACCTTAAGACCTAAGGAAAACCCAAATAAAAATATTTTATCTTTGCACCTTGCCACTCTTTATTTCCTTAGGAAAATACACGCAGAAGCCAAGAACTTTTATTCAACACACACTGTATGCAATTCCTATCTTATTCTAAGTCCAAGCAGAGAGGCAGACAATGTAAGTGGGCCCCTGTGTCCGTAACATTTGAATTCCCAGGAAATAATTTAAATTGCTGCTTGCTGCATGAATATAACTTGTTTCCATGCAAATGTAAGTCTATAAACCTTCCCTTAGGATTTAACCAGCAGTGTTTATTTGCAAGTATTCACTGAGTAACTACTCTGATACACGCCAGCTAGGCACTAATGACAGTAAGAATTGTTTCTGCACTCAAATGAATTCAGAGAACAAATCTAAATTTCTCTGCTTGTGATCTCACTATTCAGGAGAAACTTTTGCATCTTTCTCCATTTTTTGTCTCCTATATCTTCAATTATAACATTGAAATAATGTGTTTCACCAAGTGCATGCTTATTAAAGAATATTTAGGGTCTGTCGTAAACACCCTTGTATGAGCTTCATAAGGAAAGGTGCTATATAAATAAGCACTTGGAATGGTGCCTGGCATATGATAAGCCTACTATCAGTGTTCTCTAGTTTGTCTTGAGAGTCTCTCAGTTACTCAGTTGTAAGCTGTTTACTGATCTAATGAGAAGGACTAGCTATAGAAATCACAGATTTTTTTGTACACAATAAATCTGTACAGTTTTTATTTGTCAATTAACAAAATAACATGTGAAAGTACGTCAATAAATCTATCATAATAGTCATTCTAGTGCCTACTGAATGTAAAAGAGAACAGTGGTACATATATAGGAGGAAACAGAGCATGAAAGGAAAATATTCTCAGAAGAGTGAGCTTGGTCTTTTGCATAAAATTCCCAATGGCAATTTCTGTGAATGAATTGCCTACATTTACTCTGTATACCCAACAATATGTGAGTATTTATTTTTATTTAATTCTAATTTAATTAGTAATACTAGGTTTCTTGCACATCATCTGTGCTCTTTTTTAAAAAAATTAAATATTTCATCTACCTAGCAACAACTTTGCAACAACCTTGCTAAGTTGGTTTAGTATTTTCATTTTCTGTCTGAGGAAACCAGACTCAAAAAACTTCTGGTGTGAGATGGCACAGCCTTTAGTGCAGTCACTTAGTGTGCCAAGACATTGGGTTCAAAAATTAATTTTGATCTGTAGCATTAGTTTTTAGTGAACATTAGTTTTTAGTGAATTTTTTTTTTTTTTTATACTTTAAGTTCTAGGGTACATGTGCATAACGTGCAGGTTTGTTACATATGTATACTTCTGCCATGTTGGTGTGCTGCACGCATCAACTCGTCAGCACCCATCAATTCTTCCTTTATATCAGGTATACCTCCCCAATGCAATCCCTCCCCCCTCCCCCCTCCCCATGATAGGCCCCAGTGTGTGATGTTCCCCTTCCCGAGTCCAAGTGAACTCATTGTTCAGTTCCCACCTATGAGTGAGAACATGCGGTGTTTAGTTTTCTGTTCTTGTGATAGTTTGCTAAGAATGATGGTTTCCAGCTGTGTCCATGTCCCTACAAAGGACACAAACTCATCCTTTTTTATGGCTGCATAGTATTCCATGGTGTATATGTGCCACATTTTCTTAATCCAGTCTGTCACTGATGGACATTTGGGTTGATTCCAAGTCTTTGCTATTGTGAATAGTGCCACAATAAACATACGTGTGCATGTGTCTTTGTAGTAGCATAATTTATAATCCTTTGGGTATATACCCAGTAGTGGGATGGCTGGGTCATATGGTACATCTAGTTCTAGATCCTTGAGGAATTGCCATACTGTTTTCCATAATGGTTGAACTAGTTTACAATCCCACCAACAGTGTAAAAGTGTTCCTATTTCTCCACATCCTCTCCAACACCTGTTGTTTCCTGATTTTTTAATGATTGCCATTCTAACTGGTGTGAGATGGTATCTCATTGTGGTTTTGATTTGCATTTCTCTGATGGCCAGTGATGATGAGCATTTTTTCATGTGTCTGTTGGCTGTATGAATGTCTTCTTTTGAGAAATGACTGTTCATATCCTTTGCCCACTTTTTGATGGGGTTGTTTGTTTTTTTCTTGTATATTTGTTTGAGTTCTTTGTAGATTCTGGAAATTAGCCCTTTGTCAGATGAGTAGATTGCAAAAATTTTCTCCCATTCTGTAGGTTGCCTGTTCACTCTGATGGTAGTTTCTTTTGCTGTGCAGAAGCTCTTTAGTTTAATGAGATCCCATTTGTCAATTTTGGCTTTTGCTGCCGTTGCTTTTGGTGTTTTAGACGTGAAGTCCTTGCCCATGCCTATGTCCTGAATGGTACTACCTAGGTTTTCTTCCAGGGTTTTTATGGTATTAGGTCTAACATTTAAGTCTCTAATCCATCTTGAATTAATCTTCGTATAAGGAGTAAGGAAAGGATCCAGTTTCAGCTTTCTACTTATGGCTAGCCAATTTTCCCAGCACCATTTATTAAACAGGGAATCCTTTCCCCATTTCTTGTTTCTCTCAGGTTTGTCAAAGATCAGATGGTTGTAGATGTGTGGTATTATTTCTGAGGACTCTGTTCTGTTCCATTGGTCTATATCTCTGTTTTGGTACCAGTACCATGCTGTTTTGGTTACTGTAGCCTTGTAGTCTAGTTTGAAGTCAGGTAGCGTGACGCCTCCAGCTTTGTCCTTTTGACGTAGGATTGTTTTGGCAATGCAGGCTCTTTTTTGGTTCCATATGAACTTTAAAGCAGTTTTTTCCAATTCTGTGAGGGAACTCATTGGTAGCTTGATGGGGATGGCATTGAATCTATAAATAACCTTGGGCAGTATGGCCATTTTCACGATATTGATTCTTCCTATCCATGAGCATGGTATGTTCTTCCATTTGTTTGTGTCCTCTTTGATTTCACTGAGCAGTGGTTTGCAGTTCTCCTAGAAGAGGTCCTTTACATCCCTTGTAAGTTGGATTCCTAGGTATTTTATTCTCTTTGAAGCAATTGTGAATGGAAGTTCATTCCTGATTTGGCTTTCTGCTTGTCTGTTATTGGTGTATAAGAATGCTTGTGATTTTTGCACATTAATTTTGTATCCTGAGACTTTGCTGAAGTTGCTTATCAGCTTCAGGAGATTTTGGGCTGAGATAATGGGGTTTTCTAAGTATACAATCATGTCATCTGCAAACAGGGACAATTTGACTTCTTCTTTTCCTAACTGAATACCCTTGATTTCTTTCTCTTGCCTGATTGCCCTAGCCAGAACTTCCAACACTATGTTGAATAGGAGTGGTGAGAGAGGGCATCCCTGTCTTGTGCCAGTTTTCAAAGGGAACTTTTCCAGTTTTTGCCCATTCAGTATGATATTAGCTGTGGGTTTGTCATAAATAGCTCTTATTATTTTGAGGTACGTTCCATCAATACCGAATTTATTGAGCGTTTTTAGCATGAAGGGCTGTTGAATTTTGTCAAAAGCCTTTTCTGCATCTATTGAGATAATCATGTGGTTCTTGGCTTTGGTTCTGTTTATATGCTGGATTACATTTATTGATTTGCGAATGTTGAACCAGCCTTGCATCCCAGGGATGAAGCCCACTTGATGATGGTGGATAAGCTTTTTGATGTGCTGCTGAATCCGGTTTGCCAGTATTTTATTGAGGATTTTTGCATCGATGTTCATCAGGGAGATTGGTCTAAAATTCTCTTTTTTTGTTGTGTCTCTGCCAGGCTTTGGTATCAGGATGATGTTGGCCTCATAAAATGAGTTAGGGAGGATTCCCTCTTTTTCTATTGATTGGAATAGTTTCAGAAGGAATGGTACCAGCTCCTCCTTGTACCTCTGGTAGAATTCAGCTGTGAATCCGTCTGGTCCTGGGCTTTTTTTGGTGGGTAGGCTATTAATTGTTGCCTCAATTTCAGAGCCTGCTATTGGTCTATTCAGGGACTCAACTTCTTCCTGGTTTAGTCTTGGGAGAGTATACGTGTCCAGGAAATTATCCATTTCTTCTAGATTTTCTAGTTGATTTGCGTAGAGGTGTTTATAGTATTCTCTGATGGTAGTTTGTATTTCTGTGGGGTCGGTGGTGATATCCTCTTTATCATTTTTTATTGCGTCTATTTGATTCGTCTCTCTTTTCTTCTTTATTAGTCTTGCTAGCAGTCTGTCAATTTTGTTGATCTTTTCAAAAAACCAACTCCTGGAGTCATTGATTTTTTGGAGGGTTTTTTGGTCTCTATCTCCTTCAGTTCTGCTCTGATCTTAGTTATTTCTTGCCTTCTGCTAGCTTTTGAATGTGTTTGCTCTTTCCTCTCTAATTCTTTTAATTGTGATGTTAGAGTGTCAATTTTAGATCTTTCCTGCTTTCTCTTGTGGGCATTTAGTGCTATAAATTTCCCTCTACACACTGCTTTAAACGTGTCCCAGATTTTCTGGTATGTTGTATCTTTGTTCTCATTGGTTTCAAAGAACATCCTTATTTCTGCTTTCATTTCGTTATGTACCCAGTAGTCATTCAGGAGCAGGTTGTTCAGTTTCCATGTAGTTGAGTGGTGTTGATTGAGTTTCTTAATACTGAGTTCTAGTTTGATTGCACTGTGGTCTGAGAGACAGTTTGTTATAAAATCTGTTCTTTTACATTTGCTGAGGAGTGCTTTACTTCCAGTTATGTGGTCAATTTTGGAATAAGTGTGATGTGGTGCTGAGAAGAATGTATATTCTGTTGATTTGGGGTGGAGAGTTCTATAGATGTCTATTAGGTCTGCTTGGTGCAGAGATGAGTTCAATTCCTGGATATCCTTGTTAACTTTCTGTCTCGTTGATCTGTCTAATGTTGACAGTGGAGTGTTGAAGTCTCCCATTATTATTGTATGAGAGTCTAAGTCTGTTTGTAAGTCTCTAAGGACTTGCTTTATGAATCTGGGTGCTCCTGTATTGGGTGCATATATATTTAGGATAGTTAGCTCTTCCTGTTGAATTGATCCCTTTACCATTATGTAATGGCCTTCTTTGTCTCTTTTGATCTTTGATGGTTTAAAGTCTGTTTTATCAGAGACTAGGATTGCAACCCCTGCTTTTTTCTGTTCTCCATTTGCTTGGTAGATCTTCCTCCATCCCTTTATTTTGAGCCTATGTAGGTCTCTGCATGTGAGATGGGTCTCCTGAAGACAGCAGACTGATGGGTCTTGACTCTTTATCCAGTTTGCCAGTCTGTGTCTTTTAATTGGAGCATTTAGTCCATTAACATTTAAGGTTAATATTGTTATGTGTGAACTTGATCCTGCCATTATGATATTAACTGGTTATTTTGCTCATTAGTTGATGCAGTTTCTTCCTAGCCTCAATGGTCTTTACATTTTGGCATGTTTTTGCAATGGCTGGTACCGGTTGTTCCTTTCCATGTTTAGGGCTTCCTTCAGGGTCTCTTGTAAGGCAGGCCTGGTGGTGACAAAATCTCTAAGCATTTGCTTATCTGTAAAGGATTTTATTTCTCCTTCACTTATGAAACTTAGTTTGGCTGGATATGAAATTCTGGGTTTAAAATTCTTTTCTTTAAGAACGTTGAATATTGGCCCCCACTGTCTTCTGGCTTGTAGAGTTTCTGCCGAGAGATCTGCTGTCAGTCTGATGGGCTTCCCTTTGTGGGTGACCCGACCTTTCTCTCTGGCTGCCCTTAAGATTTTTTCCTTCATTTCAACTTTGGTGAATCTGGCAATTATGTGTCTTGGAGTCGCTCTTCTTGAGGAGTATCTTTGTGGCGTTCTCTGTATTTCCTGAATTTGAATGTTGGCCTGCCCTGCTAGGTTGGGGAAGTTCTCCTGGATGATATCCTGAAGAGTGTTTTCCAATTTGGTTCCATTTTCCCCCTCACTTTCAGGCACCCCAATCAGACGTAGATTTGGTCTTTTGACATAATCCCATACTTCTTGCAGGCTTTGTTCATTTCTTTTTCTTCTTTTTTCTTTTGGTTTCTCTTCTCGCTTCATTTCATTCATTTGATCCTCCATCGCTGATACTCTTTCTTCCAGTTGATCGAGTCGGTTACTGAAGCTTGTGCATTTGTCACGTATTTCTCGTGTCATGGTTTTCATCTCTGTCATTTCGTGTATGACCTTCTCTGCATTAATTAGTCTAGCTGTCAATTCTTCCACTCTTTTTTCAAGATTTTTAGTTTCTTTGCACTGGGTATGTAATTCCTCCTTTAGCTCTGAGGGGTTTGAGGGACTGAAGCCTTCTTCTCTCATCTCGTCAAAGTCATTCTCTGACCAGCTTTGATCCGTTGCTAGCGATGGGCTGTGCTCCTTTGCAGGGGGAGATGCGCTCTTTTTTTTTGAATTTCCAGCTTTTCTGCCCTGCTTTTTCCCCATCTTTGTGGTTTTATCTGTCTCTGGTCTTTGATGATGGTGACGTACTGATGGGGTTTTGGTATAGGTGTCCTTCCTGTTTGATAGTTTTCCTTCTGACAGTAAGGACCCTCAGCTATAGGTCTGTTGGAGATTGCTTGAGGTCCACTCCAGACCCTGTTTGCCTGGGTATCAGCAGCAGAGGTTGCAGAAGATAGAATATTGCTGAACAGCGAGTGCACCTGTCTGATTCTTGCTTTGGAAGCTTCCTCTCAGGGATGTACTCCACCCTGTGAGGTGGGGGGTGTCAGAGTGCCCCTAGTGGGGGATGTCTCCCAGTTAGGCTACTCAGGGGTCAGGGACCCACTTGAGCAGGCAGACTGCCCCTTCTCAGATCTCAAGCTCTGTGTTGGGAGATCCACTGCTCTCTTCAAAGCTGTCAGACAGAGTTGTTCGTGTCTGCACAGGCCTCTGCTGCTTTAGCTGAGCCCTGTCCCCAGAGGCGGAGTCTACAGAGACAGGCAGGTTTCCTTGAGCTGCTGTGAGCTCCACCCAGTTCAAGCTTCCCAGCGGCTTTGTTTACCTACTTAAGCCTCAGCAATGGTGGGCGCCCCTCCCCCAGCCTCGCTGCTGCCTTGCGGTTAGATTGCCGCAGACTGCTGTGTTAGCAAGGAGGGAGGCTCCATGGGCGTGGGACCCTCCCGGCCAGGGGTGGGATATATTCTCCTGGTGTGCTGGTGTGCTTAGAGCGCAGTATTGGGGTGGGAGTTACCCGATTTTCCAGGTGTTGTGTGTCTCAGTTCCCCTGGCTAGGAAAAGGGACTCCCTTCCCCCTTGCACTTCCCAGGTGAGGCGATGCCTCGCCCTGCTTTAGCTCTTGCTGGTCGGGCTGCAGCAGCTGACCAGCACCGATTGTCCGGCACTCCCGAGTGAGATGACCCCAGTACCTCAGTTGAAAATGCAGAAATCACCGGTCTTCTGTGTTGCTCGTGCTGGGAGATGGAGACTGGAGCTGTTCCTATTCGGCCATCTTGCTCCGCCCCCCGTTAGTGAACATTTTAGCACAGTTTTGAAGATAACATTTTTAAAACTTCATATTTCCATATAAAGGTTCCATATAAATTTTCAATTAATTGTCACAAATGGCTAACTCAGAATTAAGGGCTTAATAAATGTCTCTTATTTTTACTCATGGTATAGTTGGGGGTTCTATATGCCCAATATGTTAATCTGTTTGCACCCTGCATTGTGTATGCTAGCTATGCTTTAAGAATACACATCATCCTCCACTTCCAATAGGCTCCATTTAGTGTTATTCCTGTCTACGTTGGAGGAGGGAGACGATCAGGAAAAATGACTAATGGATACTAGGTTTACTATCCTGTTGATAAAATGATCTGTATAGCAAACCCCCATGACACAAGTTTACCTATGCAACAAACCTGCACATGTACCCCTTAACTTAAAAAAAAAAAAAAAGGAAAAAAAATACACACCATAGGCTTCAATATATGCAGGAATACCTTGGAAGAAGTGGGAGGGAAAAAACCGAAGTAATGCTAAAAAGAAACCATACAATGTTTCTTTCTGGAATACGAGATGTATATAACCCATCTTAGTCATTTCTTTCAAGGACCTGCCTCAAAAATGAATTCACTATCAATGAGAAGACCCTAAAATGGTAAACTTGCAGAGTCAAGGTTCTGCATCTAAACATAAAGCAGATAAACACATAGAAACTAGCTCATAAAGTGACACAAAATATGTTATTCAAGTAGGTACAAGTACTTTTCTACCTTTCTTTTCATTACTTTTGAGAGAATTGGAGGTGGTATTTTATTGAAAATACTCCAAACCGAAATGGTATTGAGGTGTATTTTATCATTTTCTTGTAATTAAAGGTTTTCATTCCCTGATGCTAAGAATGGTTGCGGAATTTTGACTATCTAGTATGGTCTGTTTTCTAGATGAAAACACTGGTAAAGCCTTATGAAATAGAGAAAGAGACTATAGAGCAACTCAGGCCATTTGTGGCAAGTGCTTCCCCAACCACAGGTGTTATACAACACCACAACTCTGTGTGCACTTGTTAGATCTCTGAGCATGTAGCTATTTCCTGCCTCTTCTCTATAGGTGAGGAATGCTTGATATAAAAACCTCAACTCAACCAATTAAATTAAAACCCAGACAATCAACTTCACCAACATTTATTAATGGTATACAACATTGTCATGGTTGTGTATCAAGGCATTGGCAAAGGACATATCAAAAGCACAGAAGTCATATAAATTATGGTGAGAATGCAGAGTTTACAACAAAATTGTAAATTCTTATCTCTAGGAAGGAATAGGATGTTTGCAAAAAACGGTGACTTATCATTTGGTGGGTAATTTTTTTACTGATTGTCATTAGCTGCCAAATTAAAACAGACTAATTTTAAGAGGCTTTATTCTTTGAGTCTCAGCAAGCAACATGGCTATGCCTTTAAAACAAAGAGTACATTTGTTTTGGCTCAAGTGTGCTTAATTAGATAATAGAAATCATAGGCAAGGTTGTTACTAAATAGGGAAACTGAAAGACTTGTAGTGTTGAATCTCAGAGGCAGCTCCCCAGGCAGACATAATTTGAAATTAGTTGACTCCAATTTGCAATCAATCAATAAAAACACATTGAATGCTTAATTATGTGATTAGACCAAATTGTCTGAACAGTATCTTTCTGACTGTGTTAGGCCACAGTAACTTTTGGGCTTGTAGGAGGTCCTGGTGTAACATATAAAACAAGTAGCTAAAAAATACTTACACAGCAGGTCCTCAGCTAATGTCGTTTCTGGCTGGGGCCACTGTCTGTATGGAATTAGTACATTCTCCTCATGTCTGCATGGGCTTTCTCTGGGTATTTTGGTTTCCTACCACATCCCCAAAATGTGCATATTAGGTTAACTGCTGCATCTAAATGGTCCCAGTCTGAGTGAGTATAGGTGTATGGGTGAGGACGCCCTGCAATGGAGTGGCATTGTGTCCAGGGCTAGTTCCCACCTTGCAACTGAGCTGCTGTGATAAGCTCCAGCTACCCATGATTCTAAACTGGAATAATTGGTAAAGAATTATCTTACCTGTGTTTATCAATCTTTCTTAAATGTATGGATAGCTTACATTTACTTCATTGTTTAATATTAGAAGCGCTTTGGATCTTTATTTAGAAATGTGGTGATGATTTTGTGACCAGAAATATACTATAGGAACTTTAACTCTTGATTATTTGGATTAGCCTATGGTAAAATTGATTTTGATTTTGTTTCCCTTTAAGGTTTTCTAAAATATATATTACACAGATAAGTGAGATTTTGCAATACTGTTTTTCTTTGGCTTATTTTACTTATCATAACATCCGCCAGTTCCATCCATGTTGTGGCAAATGGTAAAATCACCTTCTTTTGTAAGGCTGAATGATATTCCACTGTGTGTGTGTGTCTGTGTGTGCATGCTTATGTATTTGTGTGTGTGTATACATTTTTTAAAATTCATTTTTCTGTTGATGGACACTTAGGTTCTTTTCAAATTTTAGCTATTGTGAATAATGTTGCAATGAATATTGGAATACAGATATCTTTAAAGGTAGTGATTTCGTTTCCTTTGAGTATATACCCAGGAGAGAGGGATCACTGGCTCATATGGTAGTTCTATTTAAAATTTCTTTAGGAAACCTCATTATGTTTTTTTTTTTTATAATGGCTCTTCCAATCTACGTTCCCAATAGTGCTGTAGACTTTTCTCCACACTTTCACCAACATTTTTATGTCTTGTCCTCGTTCTTTTTTTTTTTTTTTTTTTCGAGACAGTATTTCACTCCCAGTGCCCGGGCTAGAGTGCAGTGATGCGATCTCAGCTCATTGCAACCTCTGACTCCAGTGCTCAAGTGATTCCCCCCACCTCAGCCTCCAGAGTAGCTGGAACTACAAGTGTGTGCCACCATGCCTGGCTAATATTTACATTTTTTATAGAGATGGAGTTTTGCCATTTACCCAGGCTGATCTCAAAGTCCTTGGCTTAAGTGATCCACCTGCCTTGGCTTCCCAAAGTGCTGGGATTACAGGCATGAGCCACTGCTCCTGGCCTTGTTGTTTTTCTAAGAGCCATCTAAGGGTGTGAGGTGATATCTCATAGTGGTTTTGATTTTTAATTCTTTTCTGATTAGTGATATTAAGCACTTTTTCATAAAATAGAGTGTGGTTGTTCCTCAGATGGGCATTTATATCCTCTTTGGAGAAATGTCTATTCAAGTCATTTCCTCAATTTACAGTTGGGTTATGTGTTTTTCAGCTATTGAGTTGTAAGGGGTCTTTATAAATTTGGGGATATTAACCCTTTATCAGGTATGTGGTATGCAATTATATTTTCCCATGTGTTGGTTGCCTTTTCATCTTGTTGACTGTTCACTTTGCTGTGCTGAAGCTTTTTAGTTATATGGAGTCTCGTTTCATTTATTTATTTGTTTTAATTTTGTAGCGTGAGTTTTTGATGTGACATCCAAAAGAATTATTGCCAAGGGAGTGTCCAGGAGCTTTTCCCCTATGTTCTCCTCTAGGAGTTTTACAATTTCAGTTCTTACATACAGCTATATTATCCACTTTGAGTTACTTTTCATGTATGATGTAAGATAAGGGTCTAACTTCATTCCTTTGCATATGGAAATCCAGTTTTTTCAACACCATTTATTGAAGAGACTGCTTCCTCATTATACCATTATGTCCTCTTAGTGCACTTGAAGAAAATTAGTTGGCATATAAGTGTCAACTAATTGACATATGCTTTTGGATTTATTTCTGAGATCTCTATTCTGTTCCATTGGTTTGTGTGATTTTTATGCCTGCAACATACTGCTTTGATTACTATAGCTTTGTAATAAAAGTTTAAATCAGGAAGTATAATACCTCCAGTTTGTTTTTCTTTCTCAATGTTGCATTGGCTATTCAGGACATTTTTGTGGTTTCATACAAATTTTTGAAAATCGTTTTATATTTCTCTGAAGAATTCCATTGGAATTTTGATAGGGATTGTGTTAAGTTGTATTGTATACTTGTATACTTAAGTCTATACTGTCCTAAGTATATTGCTTTGGGCAGTATAACATTTTAACAATATGGATTCTTCCCACTGATGAACACAGAATATTTTCAGTTTATTTGTGTCTTCAATTTCTTTCAAAAATCTTTCATAGATTTCAGTGTACAAATCTTTCACCTCCTTGGTTAAATGTATTCCTAGATATTTGTTTTATTCTATCATATATATGATTATTTTCTTTCCTTTTCTTTAGCTAGGTTGTTATTTGTGTATAGAAATGCTTTCTCCAAAGGTTCCATGGGGAGATTCTTTTTTTTTTTTTTTTGCTTCTAGTTTCTGGTAGCTCCAGGCCCTCCTTGACTTCTGGCAGCATTGTTCCAATGTGTGCCTCTATGGTCACGTTGCCTTTTTCTCTGATTTCTGTCAGATCTCCCTTTTGTGTTTCTTACAAGGAATGCTGTCATTTGACTGAAGGCCCACTGGATAATTCAGAACAATCTCTAAAAATTCTGTATGCATAAAGACCTTTTTTTTTTTTTTTTTTTCCAAATAATGTAACAGTTATAGGTTCTAGGAATTAGGACATAGGCAAAAATTTTTGAGAGGTAGGACAGATTTTGTTGGTTATTTTAAAGTATCATGCTAAAAGCACATATTAATATTTGAATTTTGGTCAAAGTGTTCAAAATAGGTTAGTACATAATTCTAAGTATATGCTACTGATGTAAGTATTTATATCCTCCCACAGTTACCTTTAAAAATTATCTAATGTTCTTACAGTGCTAAAATATGCATAACATGAAACTTACCCTTTAAGTGTGCAGTTTTATGGCATTAAATATATTCACATTGTTGTACAGACCTATAGGGTTTTAATGGGTATTGTATTCTGTTATTTCATTCTGTTCCAACTTTGCTACATAAAAAGATCTAGAATTAATATTATTATCAAATTACTGTTATTCACATATTGAGATGGTAATATAATTTTTCTTTTATATTCTGTTAAATCAGTGTCTTTTAGATATTGAATCTAGGGTATATCTAGATAGAAAATATCTTCAATATCCCAATATCTTCATAGGAAAATTTAGACCACATACAAATGCACAGAGTTGTGAAGTAGAGCAAAAATGTAGACCAGAAATGTAGCCTAAAAGGAGGAACTAATTTTAGCAACACATACGAAAATAAAAAAGAAAACAAACTAACCATGATCCTAAGTTATTTGGAAATGTTTGTTTAAACATACTGTTTTTGTATAAAATGAGTGAGTTAGCCCGTGGGCGTCACTTCTAAGTTTTGCAATTTTCAAAACCAATCTGCAAGCACTAGGACATATTTCATAAATATTTTATTGTCAAGACACATTGCCAGACTTAAGAAAAACATCTTTTGCTTAATTTTATAATTATTTATTCCTTCATATACCTGTTCCACCCACTAGCCCATGATATTTCTATGGAAACAGATACTTTCATAATGCTGGTTCTTCTATCCTGGTTGACACTTTGAGTCTTCCTCATACTATTAATCTCAAAGTATGTACAATGAGGATACTGAACCATCTTAGCAGGTGAAAGTCAAATTGGTTATTGTTCAACATATAAAGGCAAAGCAAATTTTCTTTTAGTTAACTTTTGACTAAAATGTACAGCTATAATTTATTCCAAAAGAGAGAACCATTCAAATATAAACCTGACCCTATTATTACACTCTCAGCAGGAACAGAAAAAATCTCTTTTGAGGGTCTTAACTGGCCACTGGTTGCCATGCAAACTTGACTCATTCATTACAAATTCACAGAAAATTTAAAATACTAATTGGAACTTCCATGAATATATGAGAAAGAAAAAAGTAAACCTACTAGGGAATGCAGACAAGAAGTCAAATTTGTCTTTCTTTGCTTATGAAAGGTTAAATTGATAGACCACCATTTTACTTAAACATAAAAATAATTTTGAGTTGGGCAGGTGGATGCCTGCAGTTAATTTACAGTCAAATCACATCCACTTGGAATAGTAGGGTTGAAATGAAAACATGTTGATAGGCTATTTACCTGTTAGGCCTTGGTAAGTGCAGGGATAACAAATGTAATTCAGTTTGTTAACATGACGAAGTTATCATAATTAAGCAGTTGGTAAAGAAACAAATCTATTATGAGTTTACATTTCCAGTCTTTCAATGAAATCTGATGGTCCAATAAATGGATATCACAGGGTTCAGCCACTAGGTATACTAAAGGACTCAGTCAGAAAAGTCACTACTCTGATTCTGGTCAGATCTTTTCAACCAGCAGATGTTTGTCCATTCCTGGCAACCCTCTCAATTTGCTGCTTCATGAAGCTCTTAGGATATTTTCCAGTTTAAATCAGAGCTAGGGGTGAGTTGAAGTGTTTTTGTCCTATTTCAAACCAAAACATACATTTTAACTCTTTTTTGTCTTTTCAAAAATTCAGCAAGTCATTAATAGGAGCTTATGTTAAAGGAATTAAGATGCCCAAGAAAGGAGTGAGCAGCCCTGAACCAGTTTAACTGGATTCTAGATTTCCAAATTGATGAATCTCATTCTGATATCTGCTTCAGTTAAAGAGATTGAACCAGCCAAAACATATTTCTTCTTCTATTGTGATACAGTCCAACCAAAAATGATCCAGAGAAAAATATAGTGTGGTTGGTCCTCAGTCCTTACTGTTGTGCTGAATTCAAAGCACAGAGAAGACAGAGGATTGCTTTATAAAAGTGAGGCTGATAGGGCACTAGAATTCTGTTTTGCATTAATGTACTTTTGATATATTCACTTTTTGCCTTTAAAAGAATAACTTTTTAAAAAGCATTTTATACCTTTTAAAAGAATGCCATGTTCCTAAGAACAAAGAATGTGTCCATCTAGAGAGATAATCAATGTTGACTATATCTTAATATGAGTATACATAGTATATATTAATTATATAAAATGAAACCATGATTCTGCCATACACAGCTTTTTTTTCACTCAATAATACATTGTAAATTTTTTTCCATGTCATTCATGTTATTTGGACTGTCCATAAAAGTAGCTGACTCAATATCCTGAGTAACATAATTACTCCAGTTAGTAAACTGCACTTTAGTATTGCTTTGCAAAAATCTGTACAACCCATCACTTATTAGTGGTTTGTAGAATTATTTTTCTTACATTATTAATGCTGCAATGATTGTAATTGTAGCAAAATCTTTATACATATCCATAATTACTTTCTTGATCTATTTCTAGGAGTACAATTGTTGTGCTGATAGGTTTGTATTAAAGCTTTTGATACACAATGCAAATTGTCTTCTGGAAGTAACTAATTCCTGTGTCCACAATATAGTTAGAAAAATGAGGTTGAGATGGTTAATGGGCCATTTGAATTCTCAGTAATTTTTTCATTTGTTTTGTTTTGGTTTGGTTTGGTGGTTTTCGTTTTGTTTTGTTTTGTTTGTTTGTGTCTTCAAGTCCAAAGGCCTAGTGATGCTTTGTACCTGAAGTGATTTTATCATCCTTATATGTCACTGTCACAATTTCCCTCATTACTATTATATGCATTTTATGATGTGACTTTGCAATTACTCCCACAAAAAGCATAAGTCAATTTCTCCTCCTTTTAATATGTGCTGGCCCTGTAACTTGCTTTACCGACAGAATAATTGAGTAATACGATATGCTTCCTAAGTCCAGGACTCAAGAGGCTGTCTAGCTTCTCTCTTGACCTCTTAGAAATCAGATGCTGTACTACAAAAGTCCATGGTAGCCTGCTGGACATAGAATGTGGATGGTATTGACATATCCTCGCTGACAGTGCCAGCCAGTTGCAAGCAATGAAAGTCATCCAGCACCAACCAGATGACCTACCAACTGACACACAACAGCATGAATGAGTCTGGCTGACACCCCATAAGGAGCAGAGATGAGCCATGCCCTCTGAGCCCTTCCAATGTTGCCAATCACTGGTATCCTGAGCAAGTGAATAGTTGTTGTTTTATATCACTAAGTTTTAGGGTAGTAAAACACTCAGAAATAAATAAAAATAATAATTAATGCAGTTGATACATTTCAAAATTAATTTACAGCTCCACCTTTTTCTTATGTCTCCTAACAAACAAATCAGTTGAGATAAGAGTATTAATTTATTTGAATGGAGGTGTTTCACTGTTGCTGAGAAAAAAGGATCCTGACTTGCTGAATACTTTCACTGCCAATTAAATATACTGCTACTGCAGAGTAGCCCACTTCCTTGTATTATAAATTGGCAAAGTTTGACTTCAGTTTATGATATATAGGACTTTGCATGAGTGGCACTGTATGAAAGACAGATTTATTGTTCAAAATATACCTCTTAATAAATGAGAGTATATATACACCAGTGATAAAAAAAATGTATCTTGTGGATAGATGAAGTATGATGTTTGATGCACATATTTTTTGAAAGTTTAGTTGAGTTTATCTAAAGATAATTGAAACTTACTTTGATCTGCTGACTGAGTACACTTTGTTTAACATGACCTAGTGTTCTTTGGACTTAAATGGTTTTAGTGTGGCTTTGGATGCATTGATATTTTCACAGGATGATTTATGATACTTACCAAGATATTCACTTATAATATGAAAATTTAAATTAGAGTAAATATGGCAGCTTTCCAACTCTAAACGTACTACACAGGTTATTAAGAGTAGAAAATCATTAAACAAAAATAGCATCTGGTGGTGCATACTGTATCTGTAACACTAGTAGAAAAAATTTTCCCTAAAACAAATAAACAGATTTGCAAAACAATCTATCAGGCAACTCTGTTTATAGAAACAAAAATGACTCAAATCAATGTTCTTCAGTATTATAGCTCCTTAAAGCAATATAGGAATATTTACCTGAATATATTTTCTTGATCATCTCTACAGAGCTGTGGAAGGTAATAAGCCAAGTGACTATGTATGAATTAAATGGAATAAGGCTGAGAAACTATTAATTTAAATAAACCTTGTATTTCATTTGCATTTGTAAGTGTTCTATTGTTTGGAAAAAAATGTAAAAAAAAACTCATGCTTTTCCAAGCCAATTGTGTTTGAGGACAGGTTTTCGAAGGAAATATCTGTAGTCCAGTTTTCTCATTTATTCCCAAATTATGAAGGCTAGATCCTGTGTAAACCATGCTTTAAACTGGCCATCAAAAATAACTAATAATCTAAGTGACAGAGCAGAATAATTCTATTTCATATCAAATTTCTATTCTTTTATGACATATTCATGATTCTCCCACCTTTTTTACATAAATTCAAATGTATATAATTGTTTCAAAAGTAACACAAATAATTATAGTACAACCTTACCCAGATTCCCTATTGTTAATATTTTCCCCATATTTTTGTTTTTTCTATTTAATATAGAGATATTATATATATGTATTTATATACTGTATGTATGTATTATATATGCATATAAAGTCATACATTGCTTAATGACAGGTATTTTCTGAGAAATTTGCTCTTTGGCAGTTTTGCTTTGCAAACATTATAGAGTGTACTTACAAAACCAAGTTGGTATAGCCTACTACACACCTAGTCTATATGGTGTAGCCTATGGCTCCTAGGCTACAAATCTGTATAGAATGTTACTGTACATTCTACAGGAAGCAGTTATACCAAGATGATAAAGTATTTGTGTACCTAAACATATCTAAACGTAGAAAACACACACTAAAACATAGATTTATAAGCTTATGAGACCACCATCATATATGCAGTCCATAGTTGTCTAAAACATCATTCTGCAGTGCATTACTGTAGAGATATAATATCTTATTGAACTAGTTTAAAGTAAGCTTTGGGTACAGTAAGATACCTTTTCCCATAAATACTTTAATGTTTATTTCCTAAAGCAAGGCAATCTTTTGCATAATTATAATAATTCTTTAAATTAGGAAATTAATATCTGTGATATATATTCTTAATTTTTTTTCTAACAGTGTATCGCCTTTTCTAGAAATATTTGTCTGCTGCCCATTTTAAATTAGCTCCCCCTTCTATGTGTTCACAATGTATCTTTTTTTTACCCCTGCAGGATACTCATCTTTTTTTTAATTAGTAGTGACTGGTATCATATTTACTTTATTTCCTCCCCCAAAGTAACACAATTCTTGACACTGATAAACTTTTCATAAATATTTTTAGATAAATGTGTTCCTTTGAATTGTAGTTGAAGCATTCCAACCTTTGCCTCCATTAAGAATAACTAAAATTGCTACATGGTTTTAACTTTTTTAAATTTAGACCAACAGACTTCCAGAATTGAGAACTTATGAAGGAATGAAGTACTTAGTGTGAAACAATTCATTTCAATATTTTAAAGATTAATTTTGTAGTTTCACTAGAAACTTAACTAATAACTTAAAGGATAAATTATTTTATTTTCAAAAGTAATTATAATAGCATACATTTATTGAAAGCTTGCTATGCTTGAGGCACATTGTAAGTATTTTATATAACTTTATTATTTAGTCAGAACAGTAAATGATATTTAACAAAAACTTCTATGTTTTAAGCACTATGTTAGGCACATTGTATGGGTTATCAAATTTAATAATAAAATGACAAATACTTAGGAAAATTTTCTATGTTTCAGGTACAGGTGTAAGTACTTTACACATATTAATTCTCATTTAATTATTACAACATTATGACAAGGATGTTATTATTCCTATTTTGCTGATGAGGAAATTCAGACTACAGAGATACTAAATACTCAATGGGAATTATTATGTCTCTTTTAAAGAGGGAAAAACCTGAAACATGAGTAAGTTAAGTTAGTTACCTATATTAATTTTACAGAGTTGCTATAACAAATTACCACAAACTGACTGACTTAGAACAAGAAATTTATTGTCTCACTGTTCTGGCGGCTAAATAAAATTCTGAAATCAAGGTGCCTGCAGGCCCATGCTCTTTCTAGAAGCTCTAGGGAGAATTTTTTTCCTATTAGCTTCTGGTATTGCTAGCAATATTTAACATTCCTTGTCTTGTAGACATACTGTTTATGTCTCTGACTCTGTCATCACATGGCATTCTGCTCTCTGTCCGGCATTTGTCTCTGTGCCTCTTCCCCCCTTCTAAGGCCTTACTGGGTTAGGGCCCACCCTGATGACTTCATCATCATTTACTCACATCTGCAAAAACCCAACTTCTAAATAAGGCCACATTCAAAGGTACCAGATGTTAAGACTTCAACGTATCTTTTTGGGGGACACATTTCAACCTATAACATTACCCAAGGCCATTGAGCTCATTAATGACACTACTAGGATTTGATCTTGGGCTTATCTGACTCTAAAGCCTGTGTTTTTAACCACTCTAACCACTCTGTTCCACGCAGCATAGAAGACCTGAGTCATCTTTAGTTCTACAAGCTAACTGAAGTTATTAGTGACCATGGCAGTCATCAAAACAAAATTACTTAATATTAAAAATAAATATCATTTAGATATTTACTTAAAACACGCATGAATAACTATTATAATAAAATGAATAATTTTTTCAAACTATAAACATGAAATTTATTTCTAAAAAAAGAAACAATTTTATACATAAAATTTCATTTGTTTATGCTATTACTAACACAAACACCTAATTTTAAAGAAAGTTATCCATCAGAAGACTGCTTATCTCTGCTTAGTAAATTTTCTTAATTATTTTTAGTGAAATGGTATGATTTTACTTATGCAGGGTTTCTACTTTCTTTCGATTTTATTTTATTAAGATATCTATATATTTACTAACTTTAAATTTATGTTCTTATATTTTACTTACATTTATATAAATATAAAAAAATTGTGTTTTGTGTATTTTCCATGTTACATTTTACAATTAACTATTATTAAGCCCATATGGAAAAAAATAGCTTCAATATTTTTCTACTTGTAAAACTGACTGTATTCACTTAGTAATTCTACTAAATAATTCTAAGCACAATTTATATTGCTAGTAGCAACCCAAAAAGTTAACACTATTTACATAATAAATTTCTCTAATTTTGACATTAATTTTATTTTGTAGATTCTTTAGAAATATCTATATTATGGAAGAAAGTTTTAGTTTTAACTAAATAGTTACATCTGCAGCCTTTACCTTATTTTGGTAATCACACACATTGTAAACATCCCTGTATTCTTGACTGTTTATCTCACAGACGCATTCTAACTGGTTTTCTAGTACATTTTCTTCCATTGGAATGCATTCTGCATGCCAAGGGCAGAATGCTCCTGGTAAAGCTCAAATGTAGTCAGGCTACTTTCTTGCTCAAAATTATTCTATAGTTCACTGTTTCCTGTGGAAATAAAATTTATAGAATTGCCTTGAACAAGGGAATAATAAACAAATAAAAAAATAAGTAATTAATAACAAAATAATACTTAGAAGGGGCAGGTAAAAAGAATGTTCTTAGTAATAGGAAAACAAGGCAAAATTAACTCAAGCACGATCAATTAAAGGGACTAATTCAAATGTGCATATTTAATCATATGCTTTACCATTTTTATTGTGTTAGATTTTTGAATCTATTTTAGTAAATGATGTTGGTCTGTAATTTTCTTTTCTAGCTCTGGGCAATTTTTCCTTTTGTTTTTAGCTTAGATAGATAGAAATATAGACATTTTATTGATTTCCTTTATTGCTTTGCTTAATTTTGCTTGATACTTATTAATTTTATTCATTTTTCCAAATAATCAACTTTTAATTTCAAGTACTTGGTCTGTTTCTTATTCCGTATGCTTAAACTATCATCCAGATTTCTCCTTTCAACTTCCATGATACTATTTGCAAGAAACTTAGCTCTTCCTTTAAAAGCAAAATTTAGGCATCATCGTTATTATCATTAGGTTATATAGTTACACATTTCATGCCCATCACTTTTATCTAAGTGAACTTCAGCAAGTTTCCTACAGTCTCTGAGCCTGGAACTCCTTATTTTAAGGCGGACAATTCTATCACTGGTTTAATAGTGGCTCTTATCATAGAAATAATAATATTAAGTGCTTAGCAAAGTGCTGACACTGACTAAGGTTTCTCATAGATAATACTGATGAAGATGGTGATGATTATGTTGATATTATGCTGTGTCTATTTAAAACAGGCACAACATTCTAAATCTTTTTCTTGTTGAGTTATCTGGATTGATATTTCAAAAAGCCATTCTGTGTGACTTCTATGACTAATTACACATAGGAGCTTATGAAAAGCATAAGACTTTGTCTACAGAAAAATTTATTTTATTTAGTTTAAATGTTCTTCATGGCCTATTTTATACAATTAATTCTTCACATGTACTTCCAAATAAATTTTAATGTCTATGTACTTATATCTTAGGAGTAATGAGGTAATGTCTAAAAAGAACTGTGAATTCTTTGGAGGAAATACAAGGTCAGAGTCCAAATTGTGATAGGTCTTATGCTTGTGTTTACAAATCAGAAAGAGAGCTCTTATAATTCAGAGGACATGGGCTGCCAAACACTCACTACTGTATTTGAAGCAATATCATAACAGCTCAGGAGGAATACAAGAGTGAGCAAGGATGCAAAACTGATGAAATGAGGTAAAATGGGTCCTAACAAGAAAAAATTGAAATGAAAAATGTCAAAGTAAAGCAAATTTGAAGTAACAGAATAATGACATAGAATCAACTTACTTAGTAGCCTCTTGCAACATGGTTAATCCTTCATTCCTCCTTGAAACACTTTCTTTACTTGTTTCAGGATAAAACATCATTCTGTCTTTGTCTTCATTCCTGCTCTTGACCTTGTTCTCTTAGCTCTGATACTGGCTCCCCTTCAACTCCCTGACCTCTAAAAGTGAGACTGTTCTAACACCCCGTCATTGAACTTTTTTTCTAGCTATGCATTCTCGCTTATGATCTCATACAGACTCACAGCTTTAAATATCATCTATATGCTAATAATACCAACTGTATTTCTCCAGCTTGGACCTATCCCCTTGACTCTACACTGGTTTATCAACTGCTTATTTGACATTTCAACTTGAATGTCTAATATGTGTCTCAAATTTAGCCTGCCTAAAACGGAACCTTAAATAACTTTCTTTCCACCATTGCCCTGGTCCTTCACAAATCTCCTCTCACATTCTTTGATATTTCAGGACATGGCCAATCATTTTGCTTGGGCCCCAAATCTTCTCGTCATCCTGGTTCCTCTGTTTCCATCACCCCACATATCCAATCTACCAGCATGCTTTGTCAGCTCTGTATCTTCAAGTTATGTCAAGAATCTGAGCACTTCTTAACACCACCAGTTTTACCTCCCTGAATTGCTGTAATAGCCTCTTTACCAATCTCTCAGCTTCTACCCTTGCCTTGCTATAAGCTCTCAAATAGTGGTGTGGTTGACAGACCATAGCTCTGGTTGGTCATTTCCAGCTACATTCATTTGACATCTTATAATGCATCTCTAGCAGAGCCAGTATCACATCAGGAACTGTTATTTGAAAGTTAAGTTTAGTTCTACTTTGCAGATAGCATTGCCTTGCTCTGGAGTCCCAGCATACTACCTTATAATTTTCCCATTAAGCATTACATAATCCCTACATAATGTCTTTTTCTATCACAGATATACCTAAGACCAAAAGATCTGTCAGGTTAAATTACCCAAGCTTATTGTCACTTACACCAAAATGTGAAAACCTGGATTGCTAAAAAGACTTTTTCATGCACAGTATGCTACTAAAACTTTGCAGTTATTCATGTCAATCTGTATAATAGCCAGAGAAATCTTCCAGAATGCGGCCTATCAGGAATGGTGCTTCCTTCTTTAAGATGAAAGCGTCAGGACGTGCAAATTGTTTCTTATTTTTAAGATGTGTCCTGGGATACCATAAACTACTGGTCCTCTAAAAATTGTATTAATGTGGTAGTATCTTAACTCTTGACAGAATGTATGTCTCACTCTCTAAAGTGCCTGTGTCTTTCCAAGGCCTCCAACCCACTTGCCACTTGTTTCTTTCTGGGTCTGATTAGTACAATGTTATATAGTGGACCCACGGGACATTCTGCTGAATGTCCATCAGTTCTGGATCCATCAGAAGAGATTTTGTGGAAAGCTGAGGGTTAAGATAGCCATGGAACAATATTATAAGTTTGTACTGTTGTCTGTTACTAGTGAATTGAATTCTTTCCAGTCTTTTTCATAGAGATTGAAATTACATTAGCCAGATCGGTGCTCACATACCACATACCTGAGACTGTGTTAGTTGACTTGACCAAAGTTACCCTTGTCAAAGTGTATTTGACAAAACAGTTGCAATTAGAGTACTATTTTGATTAGTAATTTACTGTCATCTCTCAGGATTCATCTGATTTTTGCAAGGGTTGGATCAATGAATTGAATATGATAGGCACAATTAGCACAGTACTCCTTTTATTCTTAAAGTAGACATGAATCTATATCAGTTTCATAGGCTATTACTACAAAAATTGTTACTCCAAAGGTCAAGTAACTAATATGGGAATTCTGCCTGATTCCAAACATATTCACTTTACCTATGAACCTGGTGACAGAAATATCTATTGATGGGGTCACATAGTCATTGTGAACTAGACCTAGACTAGACTCCATTTGTTACCTGGTTCCCACTTGCCCCCATTCTAATTGGGGGGGGCAACAATGATACATTTAGTTCTTGGGTATCAACATCAACTCTGACCCTGTGTCCGGCAGTCTCCACAATGCTTGGGTAGTCCCATTTCTCCAGGGTGTTGTGACCTGAGTAAATAGTCACAGATACCTTTGGAAAAAGTCTAGGGAAGTTCTTACTGATGGTGCAGCGTGGTACTCTCTCCTGGGGATCTGTCCTCTCCTTCCATCAGCAGTTCTGGGTCAGAAATGTGATTCAGATACAAAAACAGGAAAGAAGTAGTAATATTTTACTTATCATTATTCTAATAATCTATTTTTGATTTGTTCTGGTCACAGAGATTGAGTAAAACCCACAGTGGCTGCCCTTCTATCTTGGTTCTAATAAATATTTTATACTTCTGTGCAAGTTATTGCCTCTGGCTGTCATTCTTATCTTGCTACTGCCTTTGACCATTGAAACTCATACATGTCCTCTATTATTAAGGGACCCTATCATCCTCATTGCTGTTACTGATCCCAGTTTGGTAACAATATTTCCTATGGTCTTCCTGGTCTACAGAGTACAGTCACCATCAGGCTTCACAGTGAGGCTGGAGTTCTTCTCACCAAGTTCTTTATCTTCTTGGTAAACAAATGACCTTTGGGAGCTCTTATAGCCAGACAGTCATTTGATGTGTTTTCAGTTCTTATATAGTTTATCCACTTGAGATTGCCTGCTTCTCTTAACTCTGAATCCATTTCTTCCACTGTCTACCATGGCATTCCTGGCTTTTCTACTTTGGCTGATCATTTTGTCCAAGCTTCTAACAGCCAGGTATCTCTGCAGTTTGTTAGCAATGTCTCACAGGGGTCGCAGCAAGGGTGGAAACTCCTGTATCTTGAGGGTTGAGGACTTGCTTCCATATTAAGAAATGCTTTTTTACTCAGCTTATGTTCTTCTACCGTTTCTGCCCCCATTGAACATCTGCAGAATACAGTTCTAATGTCTTCTGAATCCTTCTACTACATATTTTCTAGGTGCTATAGTATTTTCATGATCATTTATTTTTCCTTTCTTAGAAAGTTCAGGACATCCTTGACCTTGTTATGTGATGATTTAATCTAGTTGTGGCCTTAGGGGTTAGGAAGGAAAGTAGGGGAATTTTCTGAGGGGGCAAGGGTTGTCCTATGGGGACTGTAAAAAGACTTCAAAAATGATGATGCATTGAACTCTATTTCAGCAGACACAGAGGTTTTAGCAGAATTTGGTAAAAGAAGATTCTCAACTGCAGTAATCCCAGACATCCTCATCCTATGTTTTAAATTTACATGGCTACCCTGTACTGTAAATTCACCCAGCATCTTATTGCCTTATTTTCTTGACATCTTTATTGCCAGCAGAGCAGGTAATCCAACCTTTAAAATCAAATTCTAACTTCCACCTCTTTTTTTTTTTTTTTTTTTTTCAGGAACCAGGCTCAGATGGAGAATAGTGTGCAGGAATTTTTATGAAGAAAGGCTCCAAGGATCAACACTTCTCAGGTAAAGAGAAAAAAGGAGAATTGGGAAGTTGTGATTGTGGGTTATAGGACAGTCAGAGTATGGCTTCAATCCACTTCACAAAGAACTCTGATGCTGTAACAGTGTTTTAGAGTTTTCCTGAGTTAAAATAAGGGGACTGGGTGTGTATACTCCTAATTCAATTAGTGATCAGATGCAGGTCCCCAAGGAATGGGGGAGTGATCTTGGACATGGCATATCTCTTTATTAAAGGTAATTTTCAAAGGTAACAGGGAGCAGTACAGGACGCATCCACAACAACCTCCAAATCTGGTGTCAACATTTTTAGAAATTTTTCCAAAAAGTGTAATTTTTGGTTAATCTTGAACTATTACTGGCAGAAATGAGTCTCTCTGTGTGTAAATATAAACCAGCTTTAAGACAAATAAAAGTCATAGGCTTGCAGAGTTGGAAGAGGCTGAGAAATCATCTAGTAAAGTTCTCAATTAGAGCTTCGAACCCTATTGACAGCATTCTCAACACATCTCTGGACACTTGCATTATTAGAATACTACTTTCCAGTTTTGATAGATCTGATCATTTTAAAAACTTTCTTGTTGAGGAGACTCTGCCTCCTCATAACTTCTACCTTTTCTTCCATTTCTGACATGAAGATTTCTATATGTGTGTTAAATTCTGATGAAAGTGTTTCAGACATATAAAGGTGGCTATTAAAACAGTGACCCACACATCCCCATTCATCAATTTCCACCCTCTTCATGTGGCTGAATTTTAATTCCATCACGGCCTGGTTAATATCTTGTGACTTCACTCCATGTTGTTATTTTTTCGGTATCACTTTCAGAACTGAACAAAGGGTATCGAGGCATACCTCACACAGAACATGGGATACTCCATTTTTTAAAGACAATGTGCTTCTATTAAGGTAGTTTCATACCTTATTAGCTCTTTTGGCAACTACATCCAGGGACATTTTACTCAGTGCTCATGAACTGCTATATCATTGTTGTAATTAAAGTATGAAAAGCAATACTTTAGTTAATGAATTGATATGAACTTTCTTTTTCTAATCTTCCCAAAAATTATGACAGTGAGATATTATTCTATACTATTTGAAATAGGAAAAAGTGCAAATATATGTAAAAATAAAACACAAAGCATAGTAAAGATGAAGAGGTGATAGCATGCCCCTGAGGAATAGGTGAAATAATATATAAAACTTTAGTTATTATACTGCGTATAAACTTTGTATTTTAAAAATTTTATTTGCTGAGCAAGAAATATCATGAAATATCATTGGAGAGGTAATGAATACAGAAAGATTAGAACACAATTTTTAATTACCTTACCAAATGGTTTTGCAGCTAATAAATCTACACCATTATGGTTGGAAATTTCATATTTTTAACCTCTGTATTACAAGATTATTCTTAAGCCTCATGTCGTAAACAAGATACATTTCTAAGTTCTCAACCTTTATTTCTACAACGGAGCAAATCTTCCATCTGCTTGAAACCCACATGTTTCAAAACTCCATGTAAAAATCTTCCTAAGTTGTCAGAAATTGATAGTGATCCTTACCTTTTTGTTGTTGAAACACAAAAATGGGCCAATGACTTGCAGTTTATCACCAGGTTTAAAAGGTGATTTTATATCTCTCAGATAGGGTCCCATTATTTAAAATAAAATCCTCAATATCTAAGAAAAATGTAGAGACAGCCAAGTTTGGCTTTGTAAAAGCTATGATCTACAAATGAATGGCAAATATTACATGGTCTGGAAATTCAGAACACTTTCACAGATGCCAGCAAAAGTTAATGTTAGCTTTCTCTAGGAATAGTAGAATCTATGTAAGACAATAATTTAAGATTATGGACTGTGGTGCTTAAATTGTTTGTTAAGAACATTTTACTGGCAAATGCTGAGAATAGGAAGAAAGATAAGCTTTGATAGGGGAGCAAAATCCTGAGTTAAGACCTTGTTGGCAACAACATCACTATAAAACTGCTATTTGGCTTTTATTGTTATTTAATGCTCAATTATTTAAAATACTTAAATGAGAGTTAAAATGCTGCCACAATATACCAGCGAGACATTAATTGTGTGTTTTAAAATGGCTAAAATAGCAAGTTATGGTTTAAGCATATGACTATATTTATGGAGTTTCTCTATAATCATTGTAAGGCTCGCTTTCTCAATTGACTTTCAGCTGCGGATGACAAATGTTTTACCAGAATTAAACCTTACTATAGCATTGGCTGGCAAGTAATAACATCTAAACTTTGTCCTAATAATAGTGACTATTTCTTTGTGTTTTGCAAACGTATGTTCATTAATTCATTGAAGGCTTAAATATTTGGCACAATGGCAGGTGTAGAGAGAACCATGGAAACCAAAGGATAAAGACATACCTTAATCTTGAACATGAGTAGAACTGAAGTTTTACGCCATTCACTTCTAAAATGTTTTCTAAAAAATGTGAGTAATTAAATGTGGTAGACCTGTAGTAGCAAGACCTAGGTTCTAGTTTCATACTATATAACTAATTAAGTGGCTATAGGCCAACTTCTCTAATTTTTCCAGGCTCAGTTTTTCAAACACAGGAAATGGAATAGCTACTCTAAATAGTTTCTTGTTTTTCTAAGATTTCAGGATTTTAATCTCTTATATGTATTTTTAGGCTCTCTCTCTCTCACTATATATATATATATATATAGCCTGAGCATATATAGTGATTAAGTGGTGTGTGTATATATATATATATACACACACACACACACACAGTGATACACAGTGATAAAAGGAACCAGAACAAAATATTATATTAATGTTGGTGAACAATTCTTAACGGTTTCTTACATTTTTTTCACATCTTATATGCAAAGCAACTACCTTTTATTCTGGACTTTTTTTAAGTGCATAGAGTGAACAGTTTAGCCTCCCTCTAGAGCAAGGAGCAGTCATACTTAATATACACTATTAAAGATTTAGATTTCCTAAGCTCAGGGTTTCTCTGATGTAATTCAACCCATTGCATGTGCAGGTATTATTTCTCTATCTCTTTATATCATTCTGTGGGAACTGGGGCTCTGGAACTTGAACAAAAATGCTGATACTTTGGCTACTGTTATTGAAATGGGTGACAAATTTCTATTTGTCTCTGACCCATGAATTTTATATCTTCTAAGAGTTTCCATGAAAATACAGCAGGCTGGCATGCTAACTTGTAAGTCAGGTAAGCTCTTAGACCCATCACAGTTCTTGATAGTTTTGGCAACAAGAATGGGATGCTAATAGAGACATGGTTTACTGGAAAAGAAATGATGACAGCTTCATGGGGCAATTAACAGGATGTGAGAGAAGACTATGAGAATTGATAGCAAGCATTGACCCAATCACAAGGTTAATTGGGCAATAAAGTCTCCTCCATGTTATTGCCCATTAATCAGGGATGTTGGGGGGTGGAATTAAGGATGTGGTTCAAAGGTGATCACTTGGAATTAGGTTCCAAGACAACTGCCAAAATGGTACCCTAACTCTCCTCCAAGTGATTTGCATTCTGCACTAACATGACAGCCAATTTCAGCAGTGCACATTGTAACAAATAGTATTAAGATCATTCTATGGATGGACAGAAGGTTGACCCTTTTTAGCTAGCAGTTACCGAGGTATGCCCCTACACTTATAATGAAAAGAGGAAAATCAGTGACACTATGGGCCCACCTAGCAAAAGGTGAGCAGTTCGTCTGGTTCGATTGGAAGATAATGGAGTGATGTCCATACACATTATTTTATGACTCAGTCTGTCCTTCAGCCTAAAATGCCAACTTTAGATCCATTCAGAGATAACAGTGAAAATCTCAGATTTGTTGTCACTGTTCTCTTCGGTGGATCCTGCCTATTATATAAGTGTTTTGACCCTCTTGGAGAGATTTCCTTAATGCATGCAAACTCCTACAGGAAACCATAGATGAGGCATTCAGTAGTATTGGGGCCATTGCCCTCGACTGAGTTTACAAAACTGATGAAAGTGACTTTGGAGGAAAATGGAAACCGACTTAAAACAATTTAGATAAATTCTTGTAGTTATCTCCACCATCTAAAAAATTCTCTTAGGCATATGTTAAAACCAGGTGAAATCTTAAGAGATTTTATCATGATAATGGAGTAGTAGGTGTCACAGATTAATGTGGACTCCTTTGGAAAAAGTCTTTGTGCAAGTCAGGTTGACTCAAAGACAGCAAAACCCTCCGTCCCATATTGAATGGCACTTGGCTGTGGCTGCAGAATCAAGCGGTTTCCAAAGCTGAAATAAATGATATCAGTAACAGGACACTTGTTCTTCAACATTGAACACTGGATGGAATGAAAATATTGTGTATTTTGTTGGTTCACCTGCATCACAGGAATCAGAAAGTAAGTGTGCCTTGCTTTCTGATACAAAACTGCTCTGTTTCTGCAGTATGTGATCCCTCCCTCATCCTCTATCCCAAACATAATAATTTTAAAGAAGAAGATGATGGGGGTGGGGGAAGACCTTTCTGTCCCCAAGACTAAATGCCATACGTATCAATGAAGAGGGCCAGCCCGTCCACACCTGTGGGTATTTCTCATCAGGTGGAATGAGACTGGGAAAAGAAATAAGACACAGAGACAAAGTATAGAGAAAGAACATTGGGCCCAGGGGACCGGCGCTCAGCATATGGAGGACCCGTACCGGCACCAGTCTCTGAGTTCCCTCAGTATTTATTGATTACTATTTTCACTATCTCGGCAAGGGGAATGCGGCAGGAGAACAGGGTGATAGTGGGGAGAAGGTCAGCAGGAAAACATGTGAGCAGAGGAATCTGTGTCACAAATAAGTTCAAGGGAAGGTACTGTGCCTGGTTGTGCACTTAGGCCAGATTTATGCTTCTCTCCACCCAAACATCTCAGTGTAACAAAGAGTAACAGAGCAACATTGCCGCCAGCATATCTCGCCTCCAGCCACAGGGTGGTTTTCTCCTATCTTAGAATAGAATGAATGTGCGATGGGTTTTACTCCGAGACATTCCTTTCCTAGGGATGTGCGGGAGATGGAGGCCTTCCTCTTATCTCAACCACAAGACGCCTTCCTCTTTTTACTAATTCTCCTCAGCACAGACCCCTTATGGGTGTCGGGTTGGGGGACGGTCAGGTGTTTCCCTTCCCATGAGGCCATACCTCAGGCTGTCTCAGTGGGGGGAAACCTTGGACAACACCCAGGCTTTCTTGGGCAGAGGTCCCTGCGGCTTTCCGCAATGCATTGTGCCCCTGGTTAATCAAGAATGGAGAATGGCAATGACTTTTACCAAGCACACTACCTGTAAACATATTGTTAACAAGGCACATCCTGCACAACCCTAGATCCCTTAAACCTTGATTCCATACAGCACATGTTTCTGTGAGCACAGGGCTGGGGCTAAAGTTACATATTAACAGCATCTCAAGGCAAAACAATTTTCTTAGTACAGATCAAAATCAAGTTTCTTATGTCTTCTTTTTCTACATAGACACAGTAACAGTCTGATCTCTCTTTTTTTTTCTCTACATATCAATCTGATTATACTGGAGAACTCTGGGGAAACTGGGCTCAAACTTTTGTAAAACATTTGTTTGATACAAGTCCAAGTCACCCTTCTACCTTGTTGCATGGCAGGAGGAGGTGTTGGATTTAACTGCTGACTTTACATTGGGGAATAGAAATGGAAGTAACCTTGTGGATGGGGCTTCTTGAGCTGATTTGATGTGCTATTGCTATGGTTTTCACTACTTAATATATAACTTGTACTGGGATTATATGTACCTTACATAACTACCATACAATAAGTTTCGGAGGGGAATTGTAAAACCATACAACTTCTATAAAAACTATAGGAGAAAACTTTTATGACCCGGAGTTATGTAAATGGGTGAGATTCTGTGCCATAACATGATTCATAAAAGAAAAAGGATAAATTGGACTTCATCAAGATTAAGAACCTCTTCAACAGACAACATGAAAACAGTAAAAAGACAAGCCGCAGACTGGAGAGAAATATTCAAAGATCACATGTGACAAAGGATTTGTATCCAGAATATGTAAAGAATTCTTAAAATCTAACAATATGAAATCAACCCATCTTTTAATGGACAACGTGTTTGAACTTTACCAAAGTTCATGGCAAATAAATACATGAAAAATTGATCAACCTCATTAGTCATTACGAATATTAAAGTTAAGACCAGGCGAGGTGGCTTATACTTGTAATCCCAGCGCTTTAGGAGACCAACGTGGGCAGATCACGATGCCAGGAATTCAAGACCAACCTGGCTAGCATGGTGAACCATCTCTACTAAAAATACAAAAATTAGCCTGGCGTGGTGGCACATGTCTTTAATCCCAGCTACTCGGGAGGATGAGGTAGGAGAATCACTTGACCCTGGGAGATGGAGGTAGCAGTTGAGCTGAGATCATACCACTGCACTCCAGCCTGGGCAACAGAGTGAGACTCCATCAAAAAAAATAAATAAAATAAAATAAAATTATAAGTGGAAACCACTCCACATCTCCTAGAATGCCTGAAATTAAAAAGATTAAGTATTGGTAAGGATGTAGAGCAATAGGAACTCTCATATACAGTGAGTGAGGATGTAAATGGTACAAACCATTTGGAAAACGGTTCAACAGTTTCTTAAAAGGTTAAACATACCCCTACCATAAGACCCAGCTCTTTCACTCCTAAAAACTGATACAAGAGAAGTTAAACCATATGTCTATATAAAATCTCGTACACAAATGTTAATAACAGATTTATCTACAATAGCCAAAAAAAAAAAAAAAATGCAAACAGCCCAAATCCCCCTATCAGGTGAATTAATAGATAATTGTAGGCTAGTCACCAATAGAAAAAAGTATCAATCCCATACATTAAAAAAACTTAAGTAATCATGCTGAGTGAGTGAAACAAGTCAGACACCAAAAATGTATTATTTCAATTATATAAAATTCTGGCAAATACAAACTATTTTCTATTGACAGAAAGTAGATTCATGGTTGTCCTTAGATGAAGGGAACAGGGAGAGACAGGAGGGATGATTCACAAAGTGGCACAAAGAATCTTTTGGTGGTGATGGTTAAGTTTACTACCTTGATTCATTATGGGGATGGTTTCACGGGTGTATGCATGTCAAAATTTATGAAATTGAATGCTTTAAATATGTAAAATTTGTTTACATAAATTATATCCTAATGATAAAAATTAGTTAGAAAAATATTCATATGCTGTTTCCTTAACATTTTATTCATTTTCTCCAATCTCTTGGTTTCCTAATAACTAATCAAAAGGCTGGGACCACAAAATATATGGGTAATAAAGTTATAATTTTGGATCATCTCTTACATCTCAGACAGGAAATTCAAGGACTTGACACACTTGAGTCTATTTTATCCTCATCAGAACTATATTTAAACAAATTTTACAATATTGAATATGAAGTTTATAAACCTAACCATCCTAACTTTGCTTTTCAGTCTCAAAATAAGTGATTTATTCTCTTACATTCTCTCTTTTCTAAACTCCAGCCTTTACAACTATACACACACGTGCACACACACACACACAGAGCAAATGGCTGTACCTATTATGTCCTTGTCATTGACTATTGAGACTGGAACTCTCTCCTTTTGCCTGCAAATCTCCTAACAGACTTGCACCTATACCTATATTCAATGTCTCTGTAGTTTCTAATTAAAAACCAAAAATTATATTGAAGGCCAACTCCCTGAAATTGCACTTATCTGGATGACCAAAGACCTCCATGTTACCAATTTCAATGGCTCCTTCTCTGTCTTCATCTTACTCATTCCCTCAGTGACATTTTCCAGAGTGTACACACTACATTCCCTCCCTTTGAAACACTTTACTTGGCTCCCATGGTGTGACTGTACTCTGTTCCTACTATCTCACAAACTAATCCTTTTTAGGGTCATTTCCGGAGTCTTTTTACTTTTCCCAGCTTTTACCTTTTAGAGACTACCAGGGCTTTTTCTTTTCTGTCTTCACATTCTCTTCCAAAGTAATGTTTTCCAAGCTCTGACTTTAAATTCCATCTTTGTTCTAATAGCAATCAAAATTCTATGCTCAGCATAACTTATCCCATTGGCCACAAACTTATATATACAACTTTCTACTTCGCATCTGTTGAAAATTGTATAGGCATTTTCAAATTTCACATTTCTAAATAGAAATTATTGATCGTTCTTAACTAACCCTCTCCCACAACTGCCTTTATGTGTTTCTTCCCCAAGATTCCCCCTCTCCGTCCATTACATTAGCTTTAATTTAGTGGTTCATCCCACAAAATTTAGAGTTATGCTTGATGATTCTTTCCGTATTTCCATCATATATCGAATATATTCTTTTTTCTGCCCAATTTTACCCCCTAATATGCTTCTCTTCATCTCTACTATCAGTGCTTTACACCAACTCACCTTTCATCTTGACTAATGCAACAACTCTTTTCTCGACCTTATTTCTTCAACTTCTGGCTTTTGATAATCAGTTTCTTGTCCAGTAGACAATGGTCTTTTAAAAAATGTACATCAGGTTATGCTATTCTGAATGTCTTTCAAGGACTTTCTTAAGGTCCTCTGCATTAGCTGCCTTTCTGCATGAAAAACTTTTTATTGGCATGAATATTTCTCTCTCATTTAAGGTCTCGAATTTTATGTTGCTGCTACAGAAAAACTTAATGAAACTTAAATCACTTTCTATCACATTATCCTGATTTGTTTTCTCCATGGCACTTCCAGCGATTGAGACTATTACTTATTATTTTTACGTGTTTATTTTTGTGTACTTTTTGTAGTTCTGTATATTCAGCTGTATTATTTGAAAAACTTTCCCTGTAAACAAAACCTTAGCTAATAAAAACATTAGAACTCTAGATGCTTTTTACTAAGTCAAACTCCTTAATACCTTAATACACCCAATAATCTATTCAAAGTTCTATCTCTCAACTCCTTGCTTCTTTTTTTTTTTTTTTTTTTTTGAATGTAAAGAGTAACTCTTTACTCTCTGGTAGGACTGTCTTGAATTGGCATAGAATGGAAAATAAAAACTGGTATTCTTAATAGCTTGTCTCCCAAAAGACTGATTTATCTTTTTTCTTTAATTTTTCCCTTATTCAATCTGTTGTTTATTGTTGTCTCTAAAGAGTAAAATTTCCCTTGATTTTAGGTGCAAACATCGTAATGACTTTCGTAGGGTGATAAAAAATGTATGAATACCATATCTTTGGTGCAAACAGAACAGTACCCAAGAAATACTGGTTTACATTTTTGCTTTCTGAAAATATTTTTGGCAATAAGTGAGCCTGAACTGAAGTGTGTTTCTCAGACAAAGCAAAGGTCAATGTACAGATTTTTCTATATTATGTTGAAATGTTTAAGTAACTGTTCCTTTTGAAAGAAAAGATGATTTAGAGAATGTGTATGTTTTTCTTCTGATTGCCACATGTTCCCTCCTTATGACTCCTACATAGGATTAATAGTGTAGCCAAAGGGACAGCTGCTGGGTCAAAATACAGCAAAAGCCTTTGCCTAAGAATTGTCCAATAATCTTGAGAAATTAACCAACAGGCTCTCAAATCACAAAAAGTCTTCCTTCTGTTGTATAAGTCATCTGGGATTACTAGTCATAAGGGAAGGAATTTCCATCTGTTCCCATTACACTTTTTAATAACTCTTTTACATGACTAACAATTGCACTACAGATATTTCTTGACGTATCTGACATGCCCACTCCACAATGAATTCTTCAAGGCCAAAGAAATTGTAACCTAGAGTATCTGAAGTGCTTGGTAAATATCTACTATGTAAATGGTACATAATTAATATACCATTACATTAATATAATACTATATTATGCTTTCAGTTAATTAACCTTAAGCATCCCATATCCAATATATTGGTTTTTCTGCCCAATTTACCCCCAATATGCTTCTCTTCATCTCTATTATCAACAATTTACACCAATTCACCTTTCACCTCAACTATTGCATCAACTCTTTTCCTGATATCTAAGATTATATTAATTCACCTTAACTTAAAATATAATATAGTATTTTTGTTTCTTACATTTTTAGCCTCATGTAGGAAGTTTATATGGCACAGTGTTTGGCTTCCTGATCATCGATCTTATCAATTCTGAAGACTAGGAAATCAGGTTATATTATTAGGAAAACTGATGGAATCATTCAAGTCATCAAATTTTGCTATGTTATTTCTCTCTGTGTTAATATTAATTGTTGAGATTCAATAGTATGAAAAATATTATGAAGCATTTTCCCATGCATCCATGCATTTATGAGAAAATTTTTACCCCTTCACATGTTAATTCAGGGTTAAAAATGAAAATTTCAACTTAAGGAAATAGAATATTTCTTACAGCTTAACTTTATAAAGACTCTATGACATCTGTGAAATATATAACTATTGTTAAGGCAAAAGAAATATTTTAAGGCAAATTTCTGGGGAAAAGAAACTAGAGGCTATAGTTATGAGCTCACTCCATCCAGCCAGCTGTAAAGGACAATGATAAAGAGGAAGTCATTAATGTAGACAATTTTTAATCCTGGTTGTATCAGGGGAGAAATTGAATACACATTTCATGCACATTTTATGAAGGATTTCAGGTTCAAGGGCTGTTAGAGGCTCTTCTACTGGAAGAGACATGGGTGGATCTAACTAAATAGAATTTGCTCCCCTCTAAATGTGTAGACATCAATTAAATGTACACATATGAATAATGACTTTTATAAAGAGACTTTTGAGTACTAAATAAAATTACCATATAAAGTTGTATTGAAAAATAAATAAAAACAGGATGTATATATATTGTATTACATATACATCCTCAAACATTCACACACATTGGTCTCAGCTAGGTAAAATCTGGATACAACGAAGGAAACGCTTCAAAAGTGAATGGTAAGATTTTGTGGAGGAGGAGAGAGGAGGTGATGGGATTACGGGAAAGTCTTGGTTTCATTTTAATTTTCCACACATTCCATGTATTTAACAATAAAATTATTTGCAGTTTATAACGAGAAAAAGTATTTATTGTAAACAGAGCATACCATGCCTCCAAAATAAATATATTACAAAGCACTTACCATAATAAATTATATGCAAGATAAATGCATATAACAAAATTTATTTAAATAGTCCATATAGAATGGCTATCATGTGCTAGCATGGAAGAGGTAGTAATTATGGGCACATAGCTATGTTTATTCACAACCAGTGAGTGATACAGGTTTACGGAGCTCACAGTTTAATGGTAAATGGCATTTAAAAAATAGTTATTTTATAACCATACTTTGCAATCAATGTAACACTTTTATATATCCAGAAGATAGATAAAATACATTAAAATTCTTCAGTACTGCTGAATGGTTGGGTTAAGGAGTCATTAAAGGGTTACAGTCAAATGCCAGTCAAAAATTCCATATCTTCGGTTTCCAGGATCACCTTCAAGCTATTCACATCTGCTGCTTTTCTTTGTGAAAGGGTAATTCAGGAATGATGTTTTCATTAGTAATTGGGGAGAGTTACCCGTCTCTGTGCTAGTAATGGGATGAGGAAAGGACAAGAAAAGGGACAAGAGGCTAAAACTTTCTCTATTGTGAAATAATTTGAAACTTACAAAACATTTGCAAGCCAGTTGAAGTAACTTCTTTTCTGAATCATTTTAGTATATCTGGCCAATATTAATCCCCATTACCCCAGATTGAATAGTATACATTTTCTATAAATGAGAGCATTCTTTTATAAAATTACAAGCAAGACTAAAATCAGAAAATTAACATTGATAGGCTATTACTACCTCCGCCGACCCCATTTAAGTGTTATGAATTGCCTATTATAAAAGGAAAAAATTTCATCCAGATTGGTATTTTGCATTTAGTTGTCATTTTTTGGGTCCCATTTAATTTACATTAGTTCCTCAATCTTTTTTACTTTCATTAATTTAACATTTTTTGAACATTAAAGGCCAAATATTTTGTATAATGTTGCTCCACTTTTATTTGTCCCATGTTGCTTCATAATTAAATTCAGGGTATATATTTTTGACATTAATACCACAGAAGTGATGCTATATTCTCATTGCATCTTCTCAGATGGTAAATTATTTTAATTTGTCCAAATATTTTCAAGTCAAATGAAATTATGAAGTCACCATTTGACTAAAGTGGTGGTTTACCAACTTCCATATATATATACATACACACACACATATATACACATATATATACACAGAGTATATACACACTCTCTATATAATATACTACATATATAATTCATAATTTATAAGAATTTTATGAAAAAGGGAATACCCACTTTCTTATGAAACATTAACTCAGCAGTTTTTTTTTTATTATTATACTTTAAGTTCTGGGATGCATGTGCAGAATGTGCAGTTTTGTTACATAGGTATACATGTGCCATGGTGATTTGCTGCACCCATAAACCCATCATCTACATTAGGTATTTCTCCTAATGCTCTCTCTCCCCTTGCACCCCACCCTGCAACAGGCCCCAGTATGTGATGTTCTCCTCCCTGTGCCCCTATGTTCTCATTGTTCAACTCCCACTTATAAGTGAGAACATGCAGTATTTGGTTTTCTGTTCCTGCGTTAGTTTGCTGAGAATTGTGTTTTCCAGCTTCATCCATGACCCTGCAAAGGACATGAACTCTTTCTTTTTCATGTCTGCATAGTATTCCATGGTGTATACGTGCCACATTTTCTTTATCCAGTCTATCATTGATGTGCATTTGGGTTGGTTCCAAGTCTTTGCTGTTATAAATAGTGCTGCAGTAAACATATGTGTGCATGTGTCTGTATAGTAGAATGATTTCTAATCCTTTGGGTATATACCCAGTAATGAGATTGTTCGGTCAAATTATATTTCTAGTTCTAGATCCTTGAAGAATTGCCACACTGTCTTCCACAATGGTTGAACTAATTTACACTTCCACCAACAGTTTAAAAGAGTTCCTATTTCTCCACATCGTCTCTAGCATCTGTTGTCTCCTGACTTTTTAATGATTGCCATTCTAACTGGTGCGAGATGGTATCTCATTGTGGTTTTGATTTGCATTTCTCTAATGACCAATGGTGATGAGCTTTTATTCATTTGTTTGTTGCCCAAAAGAAGAAATGTCTTCTTTTGAAAACTGTCTGTTCATATCCTTTGCCCACTTTTTGCTGGGGTTGTTTTTTTCTTGTAAATTTGTTTAAGTTCCTTGTAGATTCTGGATATTAGCCCTTTGTCAGAGGGATAGATTGCTAAAATTTACTCCTATTCCACAGGTTGCCTGATCACTCTGATGATAGGTTCTTTTGCTGTGCAGAAATTCTTTAGTTTAATTAGATCCCATTTGTTAATTTTGGCTTTTATTGCAATTGTTTTTGGTGTTTTTTTTTTTTTCTTTTCCCCCTCGGAGTCTTGCTCTGTCACCCAGGCTGGAGTGCAGTGGTGTGATCTAGGCTCACTGCAAGCTCCGCCTCCCGGTTTCACGCCATTCTCTTGCCTCAGGCCCGAGTAGCTGAGACTACAGGTGCCCACCACCACACCTGGCTAATATTTTTGTATTTTCAGTAGAGATGGGGTTTCACCATGTTAGCCAGGATGGTCTCAATCTCCTGACCTCATGATCTGCCAGCCTCAGCCTCCCAAAGTGCTGGGACATGAACTCTTTGCCCATGCCTATGTCCTGAATGGTATTGCCTAGGTTTTCTTCTAGGGTTTTATGGTTTTAGGTCTTCAATTTAAATCTTTAATCCATCTTGAGTTAAGTTTTGTATAACGTGTAAGGAAGTGGTCCAGTTTCAGTTTTCTACACATGGCTCACCAGTTTTCCCAACACCATTTTTTAAATAGGGAATTGTTTCCCCATTGCTTATTTCTGTAAAGTTTGTCAAAGATCAGATGGCTGTAGATATGTAGTGTTATTTCTGAGGCCTCTGCTCTATTCCATTGGTCTATATGTCTGTTTTGGTACCAGTACTACACTGTTTTGGTTACTGCAGCCTTCTAATATAGTTCAGTCAGGTAGCGTGATGTCTGTAGCTTGTTCATTTTGCTTAGGATTGTCTTGGCTCTATGGGTTCTTTTTTGGTTTCATATGAAATTTGAAGTAGTTTTTTCTAATTCTTTGAAGAAAGTCAATGGTAGCTTGATGGGAATAGCATTGAATCTATAAATTTCTTTGGGCAGTAAGGCCGTTTTCACGATATTGATTCTTCCTATCCATGAGCATGGAATGTTTTTCCATTTGTTTCTATCCTATCTTATTTCTTTGAGCAGTGGTTTGTAGTTCTCTTTCAAGAGGTCCTTCACATCCCTTGTAAGCTGTATTCCTAGGCATTTTATTCTCTTTGTAGCTACTGTAAATGGGAGTTCAGTCATGATTTGACTCTGTTTGTTTATTACTGGTGTATAAGAATGCTTGTGATTTTTGCACATTGATTTTGTATCCTGAGACTTTGCTGAAGTTGCTTATCAACTTAAGGAGTTTTGGGACTGAGAAGATGGCGTTTTCTAAATATACACTCATGTCATCTGCAAACAGAGATAATTTGACCTCCTCGCTTCCTATCTGAATACCCTTTATTTCATTCTCTTGCCTAATTGCCCTGGCCAGAACTTCCAATACTATGTTGAATAGGAGTGGAACTCACTGGTTTTTTCATTGCTGTTTCTTACCTGATTATTAGTATGATGATAAGTGCCAATATGATTTTCTAACTGCATTTTTTTATACTAATAATTTTTAATTCTACTCTAAAATAACTGTTTGCCTTCTCCCTTATATATCCATTTATTTACATCAGGATAGGCTCAAAGATTTCTATTTTACTTAACGGGTTATTATCAGTGAAAATCTTCACTTGGTGCTCAAATTGCTCCACACTTGGCCAGTGGGAGTCCTTCAACATTTTTTTGGTGTCCTTATCAGTCTTTGAACACTTCCTTACTTTCTGACTGATATGATTTGGCTCTGTGTCCCCACCCAAATCTCATGTTGAATTGTAACCCCCATGTGTCAGCGGAGAAACCTGTAATCTTCACGTGTTGAGAGAGAGAGGTGATTGGATCATGGCAGTGGTTTCCCCCATGCTGTTCTCATGATAGTCAGTTCTCCCGATAGTGAGTTTTCATGAGATCTGATGGTTTTATAACCAAGTTTTCTCTGCTCTTGCTTGCCCCTCTCCTGCAGCCTTGTGAAGTAGGTGCCTGCTTCCCCTTCTGTCATAATTGTAAGTTTTCTGAGATCTCCCTTGCCATTCAGAACTGTGAGTCAATTTAACCTCCTTTGTTTATAAATTAGCCAGTCTTGTAACAGTGTAAAAATGGACTAATACAGTGACAAATAAGATGTTGCAAGCCTATCTTCTATTTTCCCTGCTTCCTCCCTGAAATCCAAGTTCTTTTAGTCAAAAATGTTATTTAGAAACCAAGATCTGGGTTCTAGGAGTGCTAGAAGCTGTTGTCATCATTAACATGTCCTCTCAATGGATAACCTAGTGTATGCCTATGTATGTATGTGTGTATTCATGTTCATATATATATATACACACATACCACCTACATACATATATTTATATACACATATATTGAAAAGCACAAATTTATGCCGATACCAATCCAATATCATCGGTTAATTTTTACTTACCCCCTTTCCTATTAACCTCAATTTAGGTACCTATTTGATTCTTTATCCATGATGTAATAGATTTCCTATCACAGTTGCCAACCCTCTGCATGGGAATTCTTCTTACTCCTTTCAGGCTCTGATACCTTATGCAAAGTCACCGTTGTTTCCCCAAATTTTCAACCCATACTCACACAAAACACATACACCACATGGGCACCTACCTTACTGTGAGGTGACAATGTGCTAGGAGCCCTCATTCTCAGTGCCTCCTCAGCCTCAGGCCTGGGCATCCACTCTGGCGGCGCTTGAGGAGCCCTTCAGCCCGCAGCCGCACCATGGGAGCCCCACTCTAGGCTGGCTGAGGCCGGAGCCACCTCCCTCTGCTTGCTGGGAGGTGTGGAGGGAGAGACGCAGGCAGGAACCGGGGTTGTTCACAGGCCAGTGTGAGTTCTGGCAGGCTCCGGCGCGGCTCCGCGGGCCCGCACACAGAGCGGCCAGCAGGCCCCGCAGGCCCAGGGCAGTGAGTGGCTTTGCACTGGGGCCAGCAGCTGCGGAGGTTGCATGGGGTCCCCCAGCAGTGCCGGCCTGCCAGTGCCACACTCATATTCTCCCCGGGCCTTAGCTGCTTCCCCGAGGGGCAGGGCTCAGGACCTACAGCCTGCCATGTCTGAGCTCCTCCCTCCCCGTGCAGTGGGCTCCAGTGGCCTGAGCCTCCTCGACGGGTGCCGCACCCTGCTCCGTGGCACCCAGTCCCATCCACAGCCCAAGGGCTGAGGAGTGCAGTTGTGGCTCCGGACTGGCAGGCAGCTCTGCCTGCAGCCCTGGTGCAGGATCCCCTGGGTGAAGCCAGCTGGGCTCCTGAACTGGATGGGGACTTGGAGAACTTTTATATCTAGCAGGAGGATCCTATGTGCACCAATCAGCACTCTGTATCTAGCTAACCTAGTGGAGACTTGGAGGATTAGCCCTCTGTGACTCTGTGTCTAGATCAAGGATTGTAAATGCACCAATCAGTCCTCTGTGCCTAGCTTAGGGTTTGTGAATACACCAATCAGCACTCTGTGTCTAGCTCAAGGTTTGTAAATACAGCAATTGGTACTCCGTATCTTGCTAACTCTGTATCTAGCTAACTAGCACTCTGTTACTCTGTGTCTAGCTCAAGGATTGTAAATGCACCAGTCAGCACTCTTGTCAAAATGGACCAATCAGCTCTCTGTAAAATAGACCAATCAGCTCTCTGTAAAATGGACCAATCAGCAGGATGTGGGTGGGGCCAGATAAGGGAATAAAAGCAAGCTGCCCTATGTAGCCAGCGGCAACTCCCTGGGATGCGCCACTGTCCCCTTTTGCTCTTTCCTGCTGCTCACCCTTTGGGTCCACGCTGCTGTTATGAGTTGTAACACTCACCACAAAGGTCTGCAGCTTCACTCCTGACAGTGAGACCTCGAACCCACCAGAAGGAAGACACTCCAGACACATCTGAACATCTGAAGGAACAAACTCCAGACACATCAACTGTAACACTCACTGCCAGGGTCTGCAGCTTCGTTCTTGAAGTCAGCGAGAGGAAGAACCCACCAATTCCGGACACATTACTTTGACCCATCAAATGGATTTGAGGACTAAATTATTCAGGAAGAATAAAAGGAAGGAGGAAATTAAGGAAGGCTGTTATTATAAGTGTATATGCCCGTGGGCTGCATAAAACAAAAATTGAGGAATATTTAACCAAAGGCACTTAAGTTATTTTTTATTTTCATAAGCGAATGAGGACAGGTAGAAGCAGAGAGCTTTGGCTATTCTTTGTCAGCCTTTACTCGTAGTTCAGTAGCTTGTGTCTAAGTAGTCCACCCTCCCCTGTGGAAGTAGGGGTGTGGATGAGGGGAGAAAACTGGAGAGAGAATTCCAGCATAGTACATTCTGTAGCATGTTTACCATAGTTTTTTTGGTCATCCACGGGCTTAAATCTGATGTATGTAGAGGAATATTTTTGCTCTAATCTATGAATTAAGTGGGTTAAAAGGTCAGAACTTCACTGGCCTTTGTTTCCTAACTCAATTTTTTAATATTTTTTCCACCGAAAAAATGCAGTCAGATGTATTGAGTATATCAGATTTGTGGAATGGAGATGTATGATACAGATATTGCTAACTATAGTAATAGTTCAAACAATAAAGATAGTAAAGGTTTCACCTTTTTTTTTTTTTTTTTTTTTTGCCTAAAACCATGACTGAATGTTTGTGGATTTCAAATTGATTATACTTCATCTTTCTATTTTACTATAGAAAGGGATATATGTGTATAAAGTACAAAGAGAGTATATCACCTGTAATTCCACTTCCCTGAAGGTCTTTAAAAACCTTTTGATTAATATCTTTCTATATTACGCCAACATACACATACACTTAACGTTTTTAATGAAATTTTGATCTCTTGTGTGTATCGTTCAACAAGTTGTCTTTTTAATTTAGCAACATAGTATGTCACCAAATATTAATTTACAAAAGGCTTTTTGTTGGCAAAAAATTCCGTTTTATGCATTTGTCATTATTTAACTGAATGACTTTTGGGGGCATTTATATCATTCATTTCATTTTTATGAATATGTTGCCATAAATATCTTAGTAAAATTTTTCTGTACCTTATTTCTTTCCAATAACCTCTTAAAACTTTGGTCAAGATAATTTTAAATTCAAATTTCCCTTAGAAAATTTGAAATAACTCCGTTTGCCTCATGAAAGTATCCATGCATCCCTTCCTTTACTACCAGATCTTGATAACTCAAAAATTTTAAAGATTGTGTATTATCTTCACCAAATTGATAAATGAAAGTGGCATACCATTTCAATATGCATTTTTATTATAAGAGCCACTAAATAGTCTTTCAAATATTTAATGACTATTTTTCTTCCTCTGGGAATTACTTACGTATATTAATTCACTAAGGACTGTTAAAGGCCTGAGTAACCAAAGACTACCAGGCAGCAATCTGAAGCTGAGGGAATCAGCTTTACTGACTTGATGCAGGAAGGGAGGGCACTCCAGAGGAACGACAGAATGTCACATGATGAGAGAAAGCAAAGGAAGCATCGGTAAGGTTTTGGTTCTTGCTGAATGACTGCGGAATGTTTAAGGGAAAAGGGTATTAATTCTGGATTTATTGCTGCTTCTAGACAAAACTGAAAGGATTCAAGTTTAACTAGGGATTGGGTGCTGTCATGAGGTGAAAGCATTTTAGCAATCAGGTGTTCCTAGTAACAGATATGAAAAGCAAAGAACGTCTGCGGGCATCATTGGCAAACAAACAGAAGTCACAAAAAGAAGAATTTGTTATGGTATTTTATAGTATGGACGTGGGGAAATAATATTTTCCACTAATTTAGATGCTAGCTTTTTCTGTGTTCAACCTTTCGTCCAGCCTGATTAATGGCAAAGCGGCCTTTTCCTTTTCCAATTACAGTTGGTATTTATTTTTGCAGTCCCCGACAGAGGTTTATACTTGATAGAATACAGTTAAATAAAGTTTAGGCCATGTACATTATTGGATAAAGACACAGAATTTTCTATTACACATTCTTAAATTAGAGGTTGGGCATGTTCTTCTATTGAATAACTTTAGACAAGGTATTTAATCACTTTGTTCTTTTTTTGTATCTGTTAAAAGGGGCTAGTAACAATAATTTAATATCTACCTTATAGGACAATTGAGAAAATTAAATGTAATTATTTACATAAAGCATTTATCAAAATGTCTAACTTGATGTAACTGCTTAAAATAGAATAGCAACTAAAATAGTGTTTTCAATAAGAGTTTTTCATGAACTAATTGGTGGAAACAATGACAAGCAGATGATTATGTGAGTACATATGGGAATTAAAGGACATCAGACTATGTGGAGGTTGTTAACACATATTTTATAATTTGACAAATTGTAGGGGGGTGGTTAATGAATCTTAGTGTTTAGAAGGGAAAGAGGAGCAAAATTTTGTAGATTTAGATGATATTATAGGCAGTATTCTCCTATTACCCTAGCATAGAAAAATTGAAGAGGTCAGTGAGAAATAGGTCTAGATACTGCAGGCTACTAGGCTGTGGCCTCTATTACAGAAACAAGAACATGACCATTTCCAGAATATTCCTGACAAAAGACTAAAGTTCTGTCTTTATGATTCTTGATGTAACTTAATTAACTTGAAGGGCATGTTCAAAATAAAGAGAAGTGAATTGTTTCACAGAACAGATTAATAAAATGAGAGGCAGAGATGAACAAGACATGAAGCATAGTGGGGGGCAGGTGTTCAAATGCTTATCATCAGATTAGAAAAAAAGAAGCATCTCAAAAAGGAGAACCATCATTCCATCATGAAAGGGAGGAGAAATAAGATGCCAAGTATATGTGGATTCAGAGCAAAAGTAATGAAGGCAGATGGATTAGAACTAAATACAATTAAATAGTTGATGTATATGATACGTTCACTTTCGTTGTTCTACAAATGCCAGTAGATGTGTCCACTGTTCGGACTGTGACGTACGATGGTCTGGGATGGTGAAGAAATTGTGTACTCTGTGCTGGGAATAATGTTACTAAATCCAGTCAATAAAATCAATGAGAGACCACTTGAGGAGGTTCTAGACATTGTCCTGCTATCCTTACAGCAGCTATTTCGGCTGTCACTCAAACACATGACCATGGAGAGGCAGTGGCCTTGATGTCTTAAACACTAGAAATCACTGAGGAAACCAGCTTGATGGATGCAACAATCTACTCTCATCATGCAGCCAGAAGGACACACGGTATTGCTACCAGCTGAGCAGAACTTAGAAAATGTTAGAGAAACTGTGTATGAAGGAGAGGAAATGAATATAATTTAGATGTTTTTGCTGCTTTCTTCAATAATTAGACAATCATAGGAAAAAATACTTAAATGAAAACTATGCCATCAATGTGTGATACCAGTTCAACTTCACCCTGCGCCAACCAGGTTATTAAAAAAAGACTATTATTTTAAATGGAATAGGTCAACTTGGAGTCATTGGTGGAACTAAATTTAGCTAAATCCAGACCACTTAACACCTGCTTTAATAATGCCGTTCTTATATTATTGTAGGGGAAGGGCTGTGTTTTGGTTTTTAGCTCTAGCTTTATCTGCTTTGTCTTATTTGACTTCTGTTTTTTGGTACAGCTAGGCATAGTTTGAAAGGAAGAAAAACTAGTCTATGTTAAGTGTGTCAGTAGAGGGGATGATAGCAATTCAGAATTAATCTCCTTGTAAAAATTCTGGAACTGCCCTTTTGTTGTGACCAATTGTAACATTATACTATTTTAAGCATTTTTCCTCTGCTCAGTCTGACCTTTTAGATACTTACACAAGCGTTAATTGCCTTGAGCAGTCATGGAACAACTGTTCAACCCCTAATTAGAAATTTCTGAAAGTTTTCACCATGCTATTTTCAACTTATTTGTAGACCAGTGCTAGGAAAACATTCCTGGAGATTGTCCAGGGAATATATGTATAGGTGTGCATGTGTGTCTATGTATGCATACATGTTGTATACACATATATTTTAAAGTTTAGCATAAATTTGGAATAAATAAAATTCATTAACTTTCACTGTCAAAATTAACTGTCAAACCAATTAGAATTATGTTAGAAAATGTTCTAATCTCAGAAAAATTAATTTTATCTCAACAATGTTATGATATATTTAAACATCCAAAACTTATTTGTTAGATTGTCACAAGATGCTGCTGTGACCTAAACCAAGTCATAATTTTTAAAATGTTATCTTTCTTAATGTAAAATCACAAATATTCACTTAGGTGTGAGACATCTGATTTAATTTTGGAAATCTTGTAGCTTAATAAACAAAAAAGATATTCAAATTATGATGAACTTTTCAGATCACAAAAATGATGAGAGTTTTTTTCTTAAAAAAAAATTTCTTAGAAAAAAAGGAATCATTTTGTCCCTTGAAATAGTATAGAAGAAACCAAAACAAAAATATGGTGCAATAAGTGAAAATATATTTAGCTCATTTACTCCGCTTTAATAAGCTTGCACATCAGGTTATTCAGATTATACATAAAAAATTTTCCTAACCTTCATTACAGGTTATCTAGTAAGAAGAGATTCCTCCATAGACACTTAGCAGCTTCATGCTTGTAATAATTAATTGTTAGTTTATTTTATCTGTATTCAATAATTTTTTAAAGCATGATAAAACAGAATTAAAAACTCTAAAAAAGCTATTGACAAATAAACATTTATTTTAAAAAAATGTATAACAAAGTTAATACAAAAATATTTTTATTATTTTAATATAAAATATAACTGTGAGCTGGACAGAAATATAGATGCCAGATTTTTCTTAGTCATGGTCAAATATAAACTCTATGTCTTTCATGCAATAAAACATACGATTTTTGCAGCTTCAACATTTGTATCTATACTTGTTATTGAGTCTAAAGTAATCGTTCGGGCAAGGTGCAGTAGCTCACACCTGTAATCCCAGCCCTTTGGGAGGCCTAGGTGGTCAGATTACCTGAGGCCAGAAGTTCAAGACCAGGCTGGCCAAAATGGTGAAACCCCATCTCTATTAATAATACAAAGAAATTAGCTCAGTGTAGTGGTGCACACCTGTGATCACAGCTACTTGGGAGGCTGAGGCAGGAGAATCACTTGAACCCAGGAGGTGAAGGTTGCAGTGAGCTGCGATTGCACCACTGCATTCCAGCCTGGGTGACAAGAGCAAAGCTCCATCTCTAAATAAATAAATAAATGAATAAATAAATGTATCATTTGCAGTTTCTAGTGTGAACAAAGAGTAAATATTAAAAACCAGGATATAATCAACACATGAAACGACTGAGAGCCAATAACTAATTTGCCCAATATACTCTTCTATCAAGTGACAAAAATGGGATTCGAGCTCAGATTTCTTTGACTCTAAAATTTTTCTCCCCATCAGTAGTTCTCAACATTTTTATTACATAGATCTCTATTTAACCATTAGAAATTGCAGATACCAATGTAAGATATTTTAGTGATTAAGAAGTTGGCATTGGCATTAGGTTGTCTGGATTTGGATCTCAACTCTTCCAGTCAATAGCTGCATGGCCTTCAATAAATTGTTAACACTCTGTATGATTTAGGTTTTTAATCTCAAAAAAAGGATAAATTAATAACTCTGAAAATATTCTTATGAATAAGGACTAGGTACGATAATTCATGCTAACATAACTAGTAGGCCAGGCTCATTGTTGAGAACCACTGCACTATACTTGCTATATATTAGGAAAATTCTTTGTATTTTTATAGCAGGTGAAAATTATCGTCCCTTCTTTATGCTGCAATAAGACATGACTTTCTACTTAAATTTTTTTCTTTATTGACACTTTGCCTGAATATTCTCCTAATGGAAGCTACTCCTATTGTTTGCCAGAGTTAACTTTACCCAACATGGCTTTTTCTTTAAACACATTAGAAAACTCCTTTTCACAATAAGTGATCTTACTTCCTGCAACTTATATTAGGCCTAGGAACAGGTACCCTTTTCTGCATTTGAGTGGAGATCAAAAGCTATTATAGTATACATAGTGCCACTAGAAAACTCCCTGTTAGCTGGTAATGCCTTGGGTTGTATTATTTCACAGAAGTTGAATATCTGTTCAAGTTCACACCAATCATAATGGTGACTTTTTTTTGAGAGACTGAGCTCCATTTAGTCAAACTGTGATAGTGTCTACTTTCTGTTCAATTTCTCTTCAAAACTCCCATTTTATTTGAAATTGCCTGTGTGCGTCATTAAAGAAACACATTTATATTTATTCCTTAAGAACAACTTGCAGAAGAGAAAGAATTATCTTAAATCTGGGATATTTCCCCATTTAAAGAAGAAATGATTCTGTTGCAATGACTTCTATAAACTCTTCAGACTACTGAAGCTTAGAAAACATCTTAAAATGGATAAGTGTTTATAAGTAGAATGGAGAATCATAATTTCAACTGCATTCACCATCTTCACAGCCATGAGAGACATGCTTGGCTAATGCATCTGTGCTAAAAGAATCTCTATCATATTGAATTCTGCTCACATATTGTTTAAGCACGTGTGAAACAATGATTCCAAGGTACACTGCTGAGATATATAGAAAGCTATATTAGTATAACCATGAAATTGATTAAAAAAAAAAAAAGCATGGTTCCAAAATTGGTCATAAGGACAACTGCATTACTGGAAACAGAGAACAGCCTTCTCTATGAATGCTGTAACAGAAATTTTATACATATTTTAGTAACTAACATTGAAACATAAGCTCACATTAAATTCTTTTTGAAACAATAATAACAAAATTAGGAAACACCAAACATTGTAATGAAAGCAAAAACTATTCTGTTTCATTGTCACTAAATATGCTTGCCTTTGATTTTTCAGTGTAACTGAAAATAGTACATAAAAACAAAATAATGAGCTCCAATGTTTTCTGCTTCAAATAATCACATTTGTGTCTTTTAAATTTATCTTTTTTAAGCTTTGTTGACATGACACCAAAAGAATCAATATTTATAGAACTAAAAGGGTTGGGAAACCTACCTTCTACTCTAACTTCTACTCCAGGGACATAAATGTACTGAGTGAGTTCAGTTTCCTCAAGCCTCTGGTCTCTTTTCTGAAAATGAGAGATTTGGGCCAGATATTTTCTTAAAACCACGTTTTGAACGAACAGTTTGAATTCAACCACTATCCAATTTTTACAAAGAGATGATTGAAGTAAAAAGGGACCTTTCTTTATATCAGACATAGCCACTTGATTTTGATTTGGTTATGATGTGGCATTGTTAACAAGTAATACGTCCACAACTGAAACTTTAGAGGTTCTATGACTGTATCATGAAACATTATTAGATTAAAGTGAAATTAGGCTAGCTCTTGCCTGGCAAAGACTGAATACAGTCAATGGGATTGTTACAGTAGAATGAGTATTGTTAATGATATATGGCCAAAGTGTTTGACTAGGGCCCTAAGTTAGTGCATTACCCAAATACTTTGGTTTCTTTTTCTCTTTCTCCTTCCTTCCTTCCTTCCTTCCTTCCTTCCTTCCTTCCTTCCTTCCTTCCTTTCTTTCTTTCTTTCTTTCTCTTTCTTTCTTTCTTTCCTTCCTTCCTTCCTTCCTTCCTTCCTTCTTTCCTTCCTTCCTTCCTTTTCTTTCTTTCTTTTCTTCCTTCCTTCTTTCTTTCCTTCTTTCTTGCTTTTTTTTTAGATGGAGTCTTGCTCTGTCACCCAGGCTGGAGTGCAGTGATGTGATCTCAGCTCACTGCAACCTCCACTTCCTGGACTCAGGCGATTCTCCTGTCTCAGTCTCCTGAGTAGCTGGGATTACAGGCATGTGCCACCACATCCAGCTAATTTTTGTTTTGTTTTAGTAGAGATAGGGTTTCACCATGTTGGCCAGGTTGGTCTTGAACTCCTGACCTCAGGTGATCCGCCCACCTCGGCCTCCCAAAGTGCTGGGATTACAGACATGAGCCACCATGCCCGGCCTGGTTTCTTTAATTCTACTGACCTATCTCCAAGTTCAAAGCAAAGAATGGATAGTATATCTAGAGAACTAGCAAGGTAAAGATTGTTGCTGTAAAATTCTCTCTTGTTGTAATTGATCAAAATTTGTTATGGAAAGTCCATTCAGTCCTGGGTAATCAGGTAATCACTTTTTGTCAACTTCCATCTCTCTTTTTCTCTTATATTTTTTTTATCAACAATCATATATGTGTAGAATTGGGGATTAAGGAGAGAGAAGATGAAGTCCTCACCTTCACAGGTTTTAATCTTGCTGAGAAGATAATTGTTAAACTAGTTTGCAATCAGGGATCTCACATAAGAACATTTAAGAATATCATCAATACACTAAGCATTCCGATCTAACTGATTTTTTAATCACAACATCCTAAATCTCTATGCATAATCAGTCCATACTTGCTGTAATTCAGTGTCCACACAGTGATGAGTTTGCCAGAAGGAGTTATTACTAGCTTTCCAGAAAAAGAAAAAGCCATCTTAAATTTAGTTTTGATGGAATGCCCTCAGTAAATTTGTATTTTCGTGGAGTTTTTGTGTATAAACTAATGATGTTTATTCTTTTGTCCAACAAATATTGAGCAGAAAACACAAATTTTATCCTAGAAATTATGCCAAGTATTGAATATTGAGCATAGTTCTCCCTCATAAGCATGGATTTAATATGCTGCCTCACTGCTACTGGCCAGTTTTGAGGGCCAGTTGCCCATTTTGATGATGACCAGTAGTCTCTAAATTTGAACTCAGTATCTTGAATGAAGCTAGAATCTTATTCACTAACCACCTTGTGGTTTTGGTGTCTTGGCAAATAATATATGATACAGCATAGATGGAAAAATTAGTACCTGGGTCATTTAATGACCTTGCTGAGAGTACTTCAGAAAGCCCAGATTGTTGGGGCTTAAAGAGGAAAACAGGAGACTAAATAGACTTTTCTGTGAGCCCGAAGGAAAGACTTGTATGATTGAAAAAATTGAGACGTACTTGCCTCTAGGGAGGGGGTACTGCTTAAATAAGGCAGCACAAATGTGCTGGAAATGTGAGGTATCTGGAATATGAGAGTCCTAACAGTGAGAAACATGTCAGAGTTTCATGGTTGTGGGATGCTTTATTGTCCTCCACTTCTCTCTTAAACATTCTATTAAGTAAGGAGTTCACTACAGGAAGGATTTATGATGCTGGGTCTTATTGAGATAAACTATGGCTCAGGTAAACCATAACTTTTCTTAAGGAGCTGCACCGGTATAACTCAGCATCCACTGGATGTTCTCAAACTACTCTAACTTGATGAATCATTCAAATGATAGAGAAATTATACAGCTCTAACAAATGGCTCCCTAATTCTTAGAAAGTTCTCAAAATCACTCTTAAAAAATGAAATGATAAATTTGATCTACACTAACATGCTGACATTTCTAATTTGGCTTATTTGTTAAAATTCCATAAATTATCAGAATTAGGTGCTTAAAACCTGATGGACCTTTTTAGGCAAATACTATATTTTTTCAATGTTACTAAACTTTGTATCACCATGTTTATTACATACAAATAACCCAATGCCCAACCCTATACAGTTTTACTACTTGATCTTAACCATTATTTTACTTTAATTTTAATTAGTGAGTAATTCATTTTAATGTCACATGCTACTTTTTAAAATTTTTGAATAAGACATGTACAAGACAAAAATTGTGTGTGTGTGTGTGTGTGTCTGTGTGTGTGTTTTGCTGGCAAAAGTTTTTCTCCTCCCAATCCCTTTCCCTATCCTCCTATCCTCCCAGTTCCCACTCCATAGCACTCCCCACAACATCCCCTCATCCACAAATAAACACTGTTATTACATTTTTATATCCTTCCAAATATTTTTAAACATGAACAGGTAAGTAGCAATACATATTAGCTTTTATTTTTTTCTCTCCAGCAGAGTAGCACACTCACTCTGCACTGTGCCTTGCTTTGTTTTTCACTTCAAACATACATTTTGAAGATGTTGTCATACATTACCTAAGGGCTTCCTTGGCCTTCGTCCATTATTTTAACATTTTAAAAAATGTCATTTGTCATAGATCTTATTTCAAACCATTCTTGGAGATCGCAATGATACGAATGATTGTAGGTGCAAGTGCTACAGAAGGTCCCCAAACCAGCCATAACATCATTGTTATTGGTATGTGTTTAAATATGGAACTTACTAAGGTGTGGTTAGCCATTTCCTGTTTGAAATCTTCAGGAGAGATCCCATAATCAATTACTTAATTTTTAAGTTTAAATCAGAAGCAAAAGCTTCTCATATGATGTTCATGAAATCCATTGCGTTACTGAAGACTGGTTCATCTCAGAAATTAAAAAGTAACCCAGCTGGAATTCCTCTACGTGAAATATTTTTCAAAGATAAGCAGTCAGAGATCACTATGCCTCACCACAACAACAGGCACACTGTGCAAGTTGTGGCCCCTCAAGATTTCCCTGCCAGGAAGTTCTGAGGTGACTTTGAAACCAGTGATTTATTAACACTGGAGAGTGGAAGCAGAAACTCTTGACTTCTAACACTATCTCAACTCTGTGGCAAAAGTCACTTCACGTGCAACATTCTTCATTTCATTAATGTGAAAGGAAATTGCACCTGTATTCCAAAGAGTTCTCCCCTCTTATTCGTAAACCAATGTAGCCTTGTAAGAATATTAGATTAATATTTCAAATTTTCATATTTCGCACTGAAACTGCTAATGTGTCCTGTTAACGGAGTCAAATGAATATACCAACTCTCTTAGTAAAGTGTAAACAAATGCTAACTTTGGAGATTATTGAAGTGTAGAGGGCTGGGCCTGTCACTACCTTCAGAATGCCACATTCTGAACACTTTCCCTGGACACTTTCCTCTGTTCTAGTGAGTACTGTTGATCTTTGGTCTCACCTCTTTTCTGTCAGTGATGATGCTTCTCGTCTCTATACCTCCTGCTTCCTGCCTCTAGCTCCACTTCAGCAGTTCAATGCTGTTTTTCATTTTCTGGACACTGGGGTTTATTTTTCTTTACTTCTTGCCTCTTTTTTCCTGTGATTCCTTGATTTGGGAAAAGGCAGTAACAGCTTGGCTGTAGTGACAGTTATCAGTGCCCTTTGACAAAATTTCCAGTTCTCCCCATTCAAAGCATTTGGTAGATCTTTTTGGGTTTGGGTGAGGTCAAGTAACTAATTCTGGTCAATATGTTGTGGACAGTGGTATGTGTCACTTCCTGGATGAATACTCAATGGCCTGTGTGAGGCATAGGACCTTTTCTCTTCTCCTCTGTCATAAGAATTGCAAATGTTCAAGATAGTGGCTGACTGAGGCCTAGAGTGATGATGACATGAGGAAATCCTTCCTTACCAACTCAGTATGGTTATAAGGTATGAACAAGAAATAACTGTTTGTTTGTTTGTTTGTTTTAAACTACTGAGATTTGAAGGTGTTTCTTACCAGGGCCTAACCTAATATGTAGCCACTGAGAATGTTTCTTTCTTCTTGATGGTAAACGAGCAACACATCATAGTTTCTGGGCATATTACATAGTTATAGGGGAAGGTAAGGAGAGGCTACTCCTCTAGTGCTAGAGTGCTGGCATATTTATACTCTACTTCCAACTTCAAAAGTTTTAGGGAGGCCGAGGACAACATCAAGAGTCCAATTAGGGACACAGAAGAAGATGCCATACAGAGCTAATGTTGGGACACTTAGCCTTGTTAAGATAATGTTAGGAAGGCCTATACAGCAGTCTTCCTAATGTAGACAGCATATCACAGAGTAAGAGGTTACTCAAGACACCATGTAGCATAAGAGGGAACACCAACTGATGTGCCACGTGCCTCTGGCTGACAAGCAGAGCACAGTCAAGAGAGCCAGGATGCCTCGGGTAGCAGAAGAAAGCAGAACTGAGTCATATATCTGGCTTTTAGGCATAGGCTGTCATTCCTGGAGGACTGGCAAAGACAAAAGGATTCCAAACCTGGGGGCACTGTACTGTATTAGTAATCAAGAGAGATGCCTGGACTAGGGGGTCAAAAGCACAATTCTGATTTAAGACTTGGGTATTAGGAAAGACTTAATCAGAGAAATCAGGCAGAGACTCAGTTATTGATATGAGATTAGAGGAAACACATTCCTGAAAATACTGAGTGATTATTAAGTTTCTTAGACCTTTCCTATCTGTGTTCAGTATTAAATCTTGATATTGGAGTGGACTTGATCATGCAACTAAAGGTCAAGTTGTCCCAACCTTAGAAATAGGAGACGGGCCAAGCAAAGCAGATCTGGAACAACCGTACAAGTTGAATAATAATTGTTTTCTTCTATTTCTGATTATTTTTCTGCTTTGCTCTTACTGGTCAGTATAAGAATAAGCAAAATTGCTGGAGGTGGCTAGCAAAGTAATGACAGAATAGACGAGATCAATAGTTTGACCAGAACTTCACTTATGCATCCCATATGGAGAGTGAACACATTAGGGTTCCCTCCAACCCTACATGCTTCTTTTTTAGCACCTGTTCCTGAGTGATGCACAGACGTGGCATTGCCTAGAATAATGTCTTAAGATATTTGTTACTGTATCTATTCATCTTTATCACTATATATTTTTCTATTTCTATTTTTCTCACTTCTCAATTTATTTTAGGAGAATTTTCTGTTTTATTTTTAATTCACCCAGCTTCCAGACCAGTTGTTCATTTTGTTTTTCAGTCTTGGCTTTCAGATCTGGTGCTCAGTAGTTTGTTCCCAAATATGACCTTGCTTGTCTTTCTTTCAATCAAATTTAGTATATCACTCCTACCCGCAGTTGGATGGCATCCGGTTGCCTCAGAGTTTATCTGCACTTACAAACCTTTACTTCAGTGCTACGCTAATGTGGCCATCTGGCTTGACCCAGCTTTTAAAACAGGATTCAGACAGGCTCCATGGCAGTAAATGTAACTATGCCTGCTGTAAAGGAAGCATCCTAATGCTTCATAGAATCAAAAGATGTTCCTTGGGTATAATCTTCCTGTTCAAAAGACAAATTTTTCCAGTGTAATGCAAGTCATTCGGGCAATTAACTTATGTATTTTATACAAATATAGAAAAATACAAATTTATTTTGAAGAAAATGTAGAGAAAAAGGAAAAATGAAACCTTTTGCTCAACAAAAGAGCAGTTTTATCAGCTGAAACAAACATAACTATATGCAACATACTATGTTTTAAAATAATTTTTGAATGAAACTCTGGAAGTCTCTACTACAAACATAATTTCGTCTCTGAATTGCTTTCAACATGGACAAAAATTGTATAAATTCTGTATTCTGAAAGAAGAAAAATGAAAGAAGAAAATCCAGACTAGATGAACTCTAAAGTCACTTTTAATATATGACTATAATTATTATTTTAAGAGAGATTTTCAGGTAGCAGCATCTGATTTGTTTCAAGAATTAATGAGAAATTTGCAATTTTATTTTATTTTAGTATTACCATACAGAAATATTCTGTAGCTAATCATGAGAACCTCTGTATTTTAAGAACAATAATTTATTGAGTTTCTTTTGCACCAAGCACTTGCTAAGATTTTACTCATGTGGTCTCATTTAATGCTCCCTATAGCCCTATATTAGTTTGCAAGGGCTGCCATAACAAAGTATTACAGACTAGATGAATTAAACAACAAAAATTTATTTGCTCACCGTTCTGGAGGTTAGAATCAGGGTGTCAGCAAGGTTGATTCCCTTTGAGGCCATGAGAGAAGGATCTGTTCTAGGTCTCTTTCCTTGGCTTGTAAATTTCTGTCTTCCTCTGTCTCTTCACGTTGTCTTCCCTTGGTGTCTAAATTTCTTCTTATAAGGACACTAGACATACAGGATTAGGGCCCATGCTAATGATCTCATTTTAACCAAACCACCGTGTAGAAACCTGTCTCCAAATATAGTCACAGTCTAAGGTATTTGGGCTTGGGATTTTAGCATATACTTTTTTTTGAGAGGAGTACAATTCATCCTGTAAGCATCATGAGATACTTACCAGTATTTTCCCTATTTGAAAGATAAAGAAACTGAATAATTAGGATAATTCGTCTTGGATCACACAGCTAGTAAATAAATTTGAACCAAGTCCATTTAACTCACAGTCCTCTACTCTTAAATATTAGTCATTCTTGCTTTCAGAGAATTACAGTTATAAGGAATTAAAGCTGCAATTCCTAAGTCTATAGTCACAGAAGAAGGTTATTTTAAGAGTTAAAAAAGTCTTCAATGGAAGTCAAGTACATGTTAATTATCAGAGGAAGAGGAAAAAAGAATACAATGCGTGTTAACTTTCAAGAGATGGATATTTCGCCTTAAAGTGTGTAATTACTTATAAAATATGTTGATCATTTTTCAGATGATAAAAATAATGCATATCTATTGTAGTACTTACATAATATTAAAATGTATAAAGAAAAAAGTTATAATCACACACAATTCTATTCTTTGTATGTAAATATTGTTAGCATTTTTCTGGCATTTTAAATAAATATGTAATAATTATATATAGTTTTAAGACCTGCGTTTTTCACTTAAAAATAATATATACATTTTTGCAGTTCTCTATTCTTTAACATCATTAAATTTTTCTGTAATTTTATATTGAAATAACTTCAGATATACAGAAAAGTTGCAAAAACACTGCAAAGACCTCTGGTTTACCCTTCACCCAGTTTTCTCGGTTGTTACTATTTAACCGTATTTGTCTTATTGCTGCCTTTCTATGGTGTACATGTTTCCCAACAAAAAGGACATTCAATTACGTAACCATATTATAATTATGAAAATGAAGAAGTTAATATTGATACAGTACAATTATTTAATATTTAGATTGTATTCAAATTTTGCCAGTTCTCCCAATAATGTCAATTATAGCGAAAGAAGAAATTCTGCCAAAGGATTCTATTCAAGTTTATATATTTTATTCATTTCTCCCTAGCCTTTAATTCTTTAAACTTTACCAGCTATTTAGTCTGTATTTGTATTTTATGGCTTTGATATTCTTGACCTGTTTAGGCCAGTTATCTTGTAGAATGCTACTCCCAGTTTTGGTTGGATATATTTCCTCATAATTGTATTTAGCTTTTGTGTTTTGAACAGTAATACTAAATGATATCTTGTTCCTTCAGTATAGTCTATCAGGAGGTATATAATAGTGGTTAACCTGATTGCTTACGATATTAAATTTGATTACTTTATTAAAACAGTATCTGCCAGGTTTCTTCACCGAAAAAAATATACCATGCGACATTGACAAACATAGACAAATAAAACAAAACAAAGAGTCTAAAAACCACCCCACATATATATGATGAGTTTTTGACATAGATTCCGGACAATCCAGTGGAGAAATTTTTTTCAATGAGTGTGCTAAAAATTACAAAACCTTGTGAAAAAAAATTAGCATCATCCTCGATTTCATACCATATACAAAAATATTTTGAAATATGTTTTATACTTAACTGTATGAGCTATAATTCTAAAATGTCTAGAAGAAAGCATAAAGAAAATTTAGTGACTTTAGATTTGGCAAACATTTTTTAAATAAGACAGAACAATTTCAAACTGAAAACAAAAAATCTTTAAGTTGAATTTCATTCCAGTTAAAACTTTTGCTATTGAAAAGAGACTGTTTACAAAAATGAGACAGCAAACTACAGATAAGATAATTTTTGCAAACTATATAATTGACAAAGCACTTGCATTCAGAATATTTATGATATACACAACACTCTTATAACACAATAATGAGAGAATAGACTAAATTTTTAAAATATTTGAACAGCTATTTCAATAAGGAGACATACAGATGTCAAATACGCAAATGAAATGATGATTACTGCTATTAGTCATTAGAAAGACCAAATTAAAACTACAATAAGATGCCACTGCACTCTAAATTCAAAATTTAAAAGATTGACTATACCAAGTTTTGGAAAGGATGCAGAGGAATTAGAACACTTATACACTGTGGTAGAAGTGTAAAATGGTATCACTGAAAAAGTTTGGCATTTTCCTAAAACAATAAGCATACATACACCATAGAGTTCAGCTATTCAACAGTCTATATTTCACCAAAAGAAATGAAAGCACATGTCTATTTAAAGACTTGTAAATAAATGTTTGTAGGTATGTAACTTATAGTAGCCCAAAACTGGAAACAATCCATATGTCTATTAATATGTACATAAATAAGCAAATTTTGGTGTAGCCATACAATGGGATGTTACACAGAAATAGATAGAAATGATCTCTTGATACCTGCAGTGACATGGATATAATAATTATGCTGAGAAATAGAAGCCAGAACCAACCTCCCCAAAAAGCATATTTCTAAGAGTACGTGTAGAAAATTAATAAACATTTAAACTAATTTATAATTACAGAGGTCATGTCATTGGTGGCATAGGGGCAGGAATGATGAGAGCAAGGGAAAAAGAAGGAGGGATTAAAGAGAGACACAAGAAGATTTTTGGAAGTAAGGGATGTGCTCATTATAGGATCTTGTTATTTTACATGCACTAATTTTTCAGCTTATGAAAGTATAATTGAGAAATGATAAACCACACATAGTTACATTGAACACCATTTAGTTTTCACAGTTATATCTCAGTTAAATTTTCATAAAGCTGAAAAAATTAGAGACTCTCAGACAATAAGAAATCCTGCTTAAAAAATCCTAAACTATTTACAAAACATTTAAATTTTACAAATAAAAATTCATTAATGAGAATATATTAAAGAAAACAAATTAATAGGAAAAGAGAGAGGAGAAAGAATCCCAAGGAGCTAATACAGCAAGTACAAAGTCTCTAGAGTAGTAGACAACTTTTTAGTAACCGAAAGATAATGAATATGGCTAAAATTTTATAAGAGGTAGTAGTAGAGACTGGAATCAGATGAGGTTGGAGAGGCCAGCAAATACCTCTTCCTGTAGTGTCGTATGAGCCTCTTAAAATTTTTTATCCTACATTAAATGCAAAGGGATACCATTAAAGGACTTAAATAGCAAGGTACAGTCTAAATTGTAAAAGATTATCCTGGCTTGTAAGGGGAAAATAACTTAGAGGAGGACTATATTAGATTCCAGGTGATCAGTTTGAAGACTCTTTGAGTAACCAATGTGAGAAAGAATGGTGGTTTACTCTGGGGTATAGCAGTGGAAATGGAAGCAAATAGACAGTCTCCCTATAATTTGCAGGCAAAAATGATAGTAAATGGGTCAGATGTAAGGGAATAAGGATAAGAGATGTGAAAAGAAGGTTTCCAGTTTACTATCCTGAGAATGTGAAAAAATGGAGTGCCTAGCAGTAAGCTACAAAAATCAGCAGAATTTCTATACACCAATAATGTTCAAGTTCAATGCCAAATCAAAAAATAAATGCAGTCCCCTTTAAAATAGACACAAACACACACACACACACACACACCCTAGAAATACAGCTAGCCAATGAGGTGAAAGATCTCTACAAGAAAAACGACAAAACACTTCTTAAAGAAAACATAGGTGACACAAACAAATGGAAAAACATTTTATGCTCATGGACTGGAGGAATTAACATGGTTTAAATGACCATACGGTCCAAAGCAATCTACAGATGCAATGCTACCAATTCAAATTTTTTGCAGAATTAGAAAACACTATTCCAAAATTTATGTGGTACTGAAAAGGAGCCTAAGCAAAAAGAACAAAGTCGGAAGCATGACATTACTCAACTTCGAACCATACTACAAGGCTACAGTAACCAAAACAGCATGGTACTGGTACAAGAACAGACACATAGACGAATGGAACAGAATAAAGAATCCTGAAATAAGGCTGCACACCTAAAACTATCTGATCTTTGACAAAGATGACAAGAATAAGTAATGGAGAAAGAACTCCCTATTCAATAAATGGTGCTAGAATAACTGACTAGCTATACACACAAGAAAGAAACTGGACCCCATCTCACTACACACAAAAACACTCAAAATCATTTAAAGATTTAAATGGAAAATCTCAGACTATAAAATCCTAGCAGAAAAACCTAGGAAATACCATTTTTTACAGTCTTAGCCTTTGCTTTATGGCTAAGTCCTCAAAAGTAATTGCAACAAAACAAATATGGACAAGAAAATCTAATTAAACTAAAGAGTTTCAGCACAGCAAAATAAACTACCAACAGAGTAAACAGACCAACTACAGAATGGGAAATAATATTTACAAACTACACATCCAACAAAGGTCTAATATCCAGGATCTAAAAGTAAGGTAAGTAACTCAACAAACAAAAAATAAATAAACCCATTAGAAAGTCAGCAAAAGATGAACAGGCACTTATTAAAAGAAAACTTGTATGTTGGCCATACAAGTGGCCAACAAACATATGAAACAATGTTCAGTATCACAAATCATCAGAGAGATGCAAATCAAAACCACAATGAGATATTATCTCACACCAGTCAGATGGCTATTATTAAAAAGTTAAAAATTAACAGATGCTGGCAAGGCTGTAAAGAAAAGGAAACTCTTATACACTGTTGGTGGGAATGTAAATTGGTTCAGTCACTGTGGAAAGTAGTTTGGAGATTTCTCAAAAAATGTGAAACAGAGCTACCATTCAATGCAACAATTCCATTGATGAATATATACCAAAAAGAAAACAAATGAATTGTTTTACCAAAAAGACACATGCAGTTCATATGTTCACTGCAGCACCATTCACAATAGCAAGGACATGGAGTCAATGAGGTGCCCATCCACAGTACATTGGATAAAGAATCTGCTACATATGCACCATGGAATACTACACAGCTACAAAAAAAAAAAGTTTTTGAGATCATGTTCTTTGCAGCAACATGGATGCATCTGGAGGCGATTATCCTAAGCAAATTAACCCCAGAACAGAAAACCAAATACCACATGTTCTCTTTTATAAGTGGAAGCGAAACATTGGGTACTGATACAGTTTGTCTGTGTTTCCACTCAAAATCTTATCTTGAATTGTGAAAATCCCCACATGTCAAGGGCAGGACCAGCTAAAAATAATTTAAATCCTGCGGGTGATTTCCCCCATACTGGTGTCATGATAGTGATCTGATGATTTTATAAGGGGCTTCCCACTTCACTTGGCTCTCCTTCTCTCTCCTGCCGCCATATGAAGAAAGATGTATTTGTTTCTCCTTTCACCATAATTGCAAGTTTCCTGAGGCTTCTCCTGCCATGCTGAACTGTGAGTCAATTAGACCTCTTTCCTTTGTAAATTATCCAGTCTGGGTATGTCTTTATTAGCATCATGGGAATATACTAATACAGGTAGTCACTGACATAAAAATAGCCACAATAAACGTGGGGAGACAGGCAAGGAGCGAGGGCTGAAAAATTGCCTATTGGGCACCGTGGTCACTACATGGGTGATGGGATCACTGATACCCATATCATACAATCTGCACATATACTGAGTGTCACATAATATACCCACATAACAAACCTGCATATGTACTCTCTGAATCTAAAATAAAAGTTAAAATTATTTAAAACATGTTATTGAAGAAGAAATGTGTAAGAGAAATTTCAAAAGTCACTTTGAATATAATGAATTTGACATATCTGTAAGACATTTAAGTGAAATTGATACAAAGGTAAGTGGATTTGTAAAATTAAGCTTCCTAAAGCATGATCTCTATTGAAGACATAAATATGTACTTAACTGGGATATATAATCTCTGATTATTTCCTTAGTCCACATACCTTAAAAATTGAAATTCTCTATATGTATTTTTGGGAATATTACTATTTTATTTTATAAATACTTTATGCATTAAAAAGTGTATCTTTAGAAAACTTACACATTCTATATAATCCCTAGGAACATAGGGATGTTATTCTGTGTTAAAAGAATATCTGCCCTACAAGACCCTTGTCAGGGTGTTTATACATATTTTAATTATATTTTTTCTTAAACTAGTTGAGTGATTTTGTTTCATATGAATTTAAAGAGATGAGATTAACTAGAGATCAACATGGGATTATAATTACCTAATGTGTTTTTAATTGCTTTCTTCTGATCAGCCACTTTAACAAAGGTCTCTGTAGGATATTTGACTCTAAATAAACTGGAAATTCTGTGGTCCAGAGAAATGATAGTAAAGATCAGCCTAGCTTCTGATCTTGGTAATTCCAAAAGGTTTACTTAAACATATTCAGTTATATATTATTAGCAAACTAGCATAGTTTTGGTCATACTAAAGTGGCCACTGAAGAAATGTAGGCAATTTTTCTTAATGAAGAGATAGGTAGGACCTAGAATTGATAAATTCATTTACTGCAGGCACACAAATTCATGACAAATGTTTAGAAAATAAATTTTTAATGTCTCCTTCATAAGTCATCTGACAAAGATGCATATGAGAAGAAAAATTCTGATAAAAAGGACAAATGAAGCAAAATTAGATAAACATCTGTAGACTACAGCCTTTATAAAATAATTCCAAAACACTTATTTTCCGTTCACCATTCTACCAAAGATTTCCCTATGGAAGACCATTTCTAGAGGACTTTTGATTCAATTGTCATAGAGATGGCTTTTGGATACCATTATTTATAGAACATGACCAATTTTAAAGCCAAGTTTTCTGTATTAAAACTATAATCAACCTGCAAATATATTCTTTTTTCTCAGAGGGAGAGTGGGACAGACAAATATTGTCTGTATTTCTTTCCTTATAAGGAAATTCTGCTACAACTGCAGCTAAGGAGATATCTTCCTTTCAGTAAGCAGGTCATCCATTCAGTAAGCAGAGATTGAAATTAATTAATGTGACAATAAAAACCATTTTCTATTTTTGTTGCTACAGCAATGCAAGTGCTGAGACATGAAAATGAGTAAACACTGTTTTTTCTTATTTAGTCATACTTTCTTATCAAGTTCATGTTCAAGGGATAGGACTACGTGTGTATATGAGTTTACATGCAATGTGGTAAACTGCCTCCATGCAGTTATAGATTAAATCTAGGAACTACATTGAGGGGAAATATTTGCAATGGAGAATGGTTGAGAAATTTATCCAGAGTACATGGATTCAATTCAGTAGTAGGAAGTATGTGTAAATTGAGTGAAAGTCATCATCATGGATGAGAAAAGACACATGTAAAGATCATTGTCTTCATATTAAGGCATGGTTTTGAATCTTTTTCTACTCTCAGTTGTCTCATTTATTTAAAAGGGATTAACAACAGTACCTAATTTATGGGGAATCTGTGAACATTAAGTTTACATAAAAATACTTAGCCCAGTGCCTAGAATATGTTAAGTGCTTAATGTATGTTTCTTGGGTTTATTTTTTACTTTTATTTTAGTTTCAGGGGTACATGTGAAGGTTTGTTACATATATAAATTTGTGTCACAGGGCTTTGTTGTACAGATTACATCACCCAGGTGTGAGGCTTAGCATGCAATAGTTTTCTTTCATATTTATTTCCTTCTTCCCACCCTCTACTCTGAAATGGACTCCAGTGTCTACTGTTTTCTTCTTTGTGTTCACAAGTGATACAGTTTGGCTATGTCCTCACTCAAATCTTATCTTGAATTTCCACTTGTTGTGGGAGGGGCCCAGTGGGAGGTAAGTGAACCATGGGGGCAGGTCTTTCCCATGCTGTTATCGTGATAGTAAGTCTCATGAGATCCCATGGTTAGTTTAAGGGGGAATTTTCCTGCACAAGCTCTCTCTTTGCTTGATGCCATCCATGTAAGATATGATTTGATTCTCCTTATCTTCTGCCATGATTTTGAGGCTTCCCCAGCCACGTGGAACTGTAAGTCCAATTAAACCTCTTTCTTCTGTAAATTGCCCAGTCTCAGGTATGTCTTTATCTGCAGCAATGGACTAATATAGTAAATTGGTACCACTAGAGTGGGGCACTGCTAAAATGATACCCAAAAATGTGGAAATGACTTTGGAACTTGATAACAGGTGGGAGTTGGAACAGTTTGGAGGGCTCAGAAGATAGGAAAATGTGGGAATGTTTGGAACTTTCTAGAGACTTTCTTTTGTAAATTGCCCAGTCTCAGGTTTGTCTTTATCAATAGGATGAAAACGGTCTAACACAGTAAGTTGTCATCAATCAGCTTCCACTTATAAATGAGAACATGCAGTATTTGGTTTTCTATTCTTGCATTAGTTTGCTAAGTATAGTGGTTTCCAGCTCCATCCTTGTTTCCACAAAAAAAATGATCTCAATTTTTAATGGATGCATAGTGTTCCCTGGTGTATATGTACCACATTTTCTTCATCCAATCTGTTATTCATGGGCTTTTAGATTGTTTCCATATATTTGCTATTGTGAATAGGACTGCAGTGAACATTCACATGCATGTGTCTTCATAGTAGAATGATTTATATTCCTCTGGGCATATATCCAGTAATGGGATTCCTGGGTCAAATAGTAGTTCTGCTTTTAGCTCTTTGAGAAATCGCCACAATGCTTTCCACAATGGTTGAACTAATCTACACTCCAGCCAAAAGTGTATAAGTGTTCCCTTTTCTCCACAACATCTCCAGCATCCATTATTTTTTGACTTTTTAGTAATAGCCATCTGACAAGTGTGAGATGGTACCTCATCGTGGATTTGATTTGCATTTCTCTAGTAACCACTGATATTGAGCTTTTTCTTCATGTGCTTGTTGGCTGCATATATGTCTACTATTAAAAAGTGTCCATTTATGTTTTGTCCACATTTCAATGGTATTGTTTTTCTCTTCTACATTGGTTTAAGTTTCTTATAGGTGCTATATATCAGGCCTTTGTCAGTTGCATAGTTTGCAAAATATTTCTCCCTCTGTGTAGGTTGTCTGTTTACCCTGTTGGTAGTTTCTTTTTGCTGTGCAGAAGCTCTTAAGTTTAATTACATCCCAATTGTCAATTTTAGCTTTTTTGTGATTGTTTTTGGTATCTTTTTCATGAAATCTTTGCCCATATCTATGTGCAGGATGGTCTTGCCTAGGTTGTCTTCCAGGGTTTTTATAGTTTTAAGTTTCACATTTAAATCTTTAGCCCATCTTAAGTTAATTTTTTATAAGGTATAAGGAAGGTCCAGCTTTAATCTTCTGTATATGGCTAGCCAGTTATCCCAGTACAATTTATTAAATAAGGATTCATTCTCCCATTGCTTGTTTTTGCCAGCTTTGTTGAAGATCATATAGTTGTAGGTGTGTGGCCTTATTTCTGGGCTCTCTATTCTGTTCCACTGCTCTATGTACCTGTTTTTGTACCAGTACCATCTTGTTTTGGTTACTATATACATGTAATATAGTTTGAAGTCAAGTAATGTGATCCCTTCAGCTTTATTCTTTTTGGTTAGGATTGCATTGTTAGCTATTCAAGCTATTTTTGGGTACCATATGAATTTTAAAATAGCCTTTTCTAGTTCTATTAAGAATGGCAGAGGGACTAAATCGTTTGTGTAAAATAGAAGCTAACAGGTCTAACAGAGCTGAATAACACAATGCAAGAATTTCACAATGGAATCGCAAGTATTAACAGCAGAATAAGCCAAGTTGACGAAAGAATCTCTTAAATAAGACAGTCAGACAAAAACGAAGAAAAAATAATAAAAAGGAAGGAACAAAACCTCCAAAAAATGTGGGTGTATTCATCATTCTCACCAGTGCTATAAGGAACTACCAGAGACTGGGTAACTTATAAAAAGAGGTTTAATTGACTCACAGTTCCACATGACTGGGGAAACTTACAGTCATGGAGGAAGGCAAAGGGGAAGCAAAGTGTATCTTCCCATGGTGGAGCAGGAGAGAAAGAGCAAAAAGGGAAGTGCACACACTTTCAAACAACCATGCCTCCTGAGAACTCATTCTCTATCATAAGAACAGCAAGGGGAAAGTCCACCAACCACCCTGATTCAATCACCTCCCACCAGGCCCTTCCCTTGACACATGGGGAGTACAATTCAAGATGAGATTTGGGTGGGGAAATGGAGCCAGACCATATTATAGTGCCCCTGCACTTCCAAACTTTTATGTCTTTCTCAAATTTCAAAATGCAATCATGCCTTCCCAACAGTCCCCTGAAGTCTTAACTGATTCTAGCATTAACTCAAAAGTCCAAGTCTAAAGTCTCATCTTAGACAAGGCAAGTCCCTTCTGCCTATGAGCCTGTAAAATAAAAAACGAGTTAGTTACTTCCAATATACAATGGGGTTACCTGCACTGGATAAATGTTCTCACTCCAAAGGGGAGACATTGGTCAAAACAAAGGCACTGTAGGCCCCATGAAAGTCTGAAAATTAGCAGGGCAGTCATTAAAGTTTAAAGCTCTGAAATAAGCACTTTTGTCTCTATGTCTCATATTGAGGGCACGCTGATGCAAGGGGTGGGCTCCCAAAGCCTTGGGCAACTCTGTCTTTGGCTTTGCAGGGTACAGCCGTCATGGCTGCTTTCAGTGGCTGGCATTGAGTGCCTGCAGCTTTTCCAGGCACACAGTGTGAGGTGTTGGTGGATTTACCATTCTGGGGTCTAGAGGACAGTGGCCCTCTTCTCACAGCTTTCCCATGGGGACACTGTGCTAGGGCTCCAACTCCACATTTCCCCTCTGCACTGCCCTAGTAAAAGTTCTCCATGAGGGCTCTTCTCCTGCAGACTTCTGCCTGGCATCCAGGCGTTTCCAAACATCCTCTGAAATCTAGATGGAGGCTTTCAAACCTCAACTCTTGTCTTCTGCACACCCGAAAGCCCAACACCACATGAAAGTCACCAATCCATAGGGCACACACCCTCTAAAGCAATGGCCCTAGGTGTACCTTGGCCACTTCTAGTCATGGCTGAAGCTGGAATGTCTGAGACACAGGGTGCCATGTCCCGAGGCTGCAAAGAGCCCCAGGGGCCCTGAGCCTGGCCCACGAAACCAATTTTTCCTCCTGAGCTCCTAGGCTTGTGATGGAAGGGCCTGCCAGGAAGTTCTCTCACATGCTCTGAAGACATTTTTCCCATCATCGTGGCTATTAATATTTGGCTTATTTTTACTTATACACATTTCTACAGCTGGCTTGAATTTCCCCCCAGAAAATGGGTTTTTCTTTTCTACCACATGGTCAGATTGAAAATTTTCCAAACTTCTATGCTCTGCTTCTCTTTTAAACATAAATTCTAATTTCAGACTATTTCTTTGTGAATTCAAATGACTACACACTGATAGGAACAGCCAGGCCAAATATTCAATACTTTGCTGCTTAGAAATTTCTTCTTCCAGATACCCTAAATCATCCCTCTTAAGTTAAAAGTTCCACAGATGTCTAGAAGAGGGGCAGAATACTTCCAGTCCCTTTGCTAAAGCATAGCAAAACTGACCTTACTCCAGTTCCCAATAAGTTCCTCATCTCCATCCGAGATCACCTTAGTGTGGATTTCATTTTTCATACCACTATCAGCATTTTGCCCAAAACCATTCAACAAGTTTCTAGGAAGTTCCAAATTTTCCCATATCTTCCTGTCAACTTCTGATCTCTTCAAAGTGTTCCATCCTCTACCCATTACCCAGTTCCAAAGCTGCTTCCACATTTTCAGGCATCTTGATAACAATGCCCTATATTTCCTGGTACCAATTTTTTGTATTAGTCATTTTCACACTGCTATAAAGAACTGCCTGTGACTGAACAATTTATGAAAAAAATAAGTTTAACTGACTCAGAGGCCTCAGGAAAGTTACAATCATAGCAGTATGCAAAGAGTAAGCAAAGACCTTCTTCACATGGTGACAAGAGAGAGAGGGAAGGGGGATGGGACACACACTTTCAAACCATTAAATCTCATGAGAACTCACCCACCATCATGAGAAGAGCAAGGGGGATGTCCAGCCAAGATTCAGTCACCTCTTACCAGGCCCTTCCCTTGACAAGTGAAGATGACAATTCGACATGAGATTGCCGTGCCATATTAATGGGATTATGTAAAGAAGCCAAATCTACAAATCACTGGCATCCCTGAAAGAAAGAGTGAGAAAGCAAACAACTTAGAAAATGTATTTTAAGATAGCATCCATGACAACTTCCCCCAGCTTGCTAGAGAGACCAGCAATCAAATTCAGGAAATACAGAGAACTGCTGCAAGATTCTACACGAGAAGATCATCCCTAAGACACCTAATCATCAGATTTTCTAATGTTTAAATGAAAAAAAGAATGTAAAATGCAGCTAGAAAGAAAGAGCAGGTCACCTACATAGGGAATCCTACCAGGCTAACAAACAGACCTCTCAGATGAAACCCTACAAGTCAGAAGAGATTTGGGGCCTATATTCAACATTCTTAAAGAAAAAAAATCTTCAACTAATCTTGTTTTTATTGAGTTTAGGCTTTTCAATGTATTTTGGTAAAACACAACTAATTTTGCATGCATCTTAATGTCATTTATTCACTGGAATTATTAAAATAGTCTAATTAAATAGATTCTGTGTACTAGGCACAGTGTTAACTACCAATGATTGAAAGATAACTTTGACATTGTCCCTGCCCTCAAAAAAGTCTCAACTTGGTAAGCTAATTTGAACTTTCATAAATACTCTTAGTCCTCAGCACACAATTTAACATTTCATCATATACAGCTTTGCATTGGTAGTTATTATTTTCTGTCTATTCTATCAGATTCTTTTCTATTCTATAAGATTTTGTCTATCCAACTACAAAAAAACAATTAGAGCAATAAGAGTACCTTCATTTCATTGAGCTCAGCTCCTCACTTAACATAGAAGGAAACTAAGGTCTTGGATTATTTGGGAAGAGGCCTACAGAGAGGAAGGGACAGCTCTAATTTCACACAATGACAGACTCAAAGCCATAGCTCAGGTCTCCATGCTCCTCTCCAAGACTCTTTTTCATTCCACATACTAGATAATAAACTCTTAAGAGCATGAATTTGCCCTGCACTCTGTGGCACTTTCTACAGACTAGATTTCCTCTGTTCTGACAGTTTCAGGGCATTGTTTAGGTATTCCAAAACCTGTCTGTGTGGCCAATTGAGAATAACATTATAATCTGTATTGTATGCAAGTTGCACTAATCTCTGGGTACAAATGAGATTTCATTAAAGTAATAAAAAAAATGGCTACTAGCTCCCTATCTCCTGATGCAAGACCTTAGTCCATTCTTGTTCATCCCTTAACAACTGATTACCTTGGAGCACCCCATAAAAATACAACGCAGGCCACACGTGTTCTTCTCTGTTCTTCAGCAGGACATCATTCTTCAGGCATTTTTCAAGGAATGTTCTTCCATGTGGCATGGCTGTCTCTCCACGCCTGCCTGCTCCTGATGTACTGAGGTCTGCAGTGGAAGGTATGAGTGTCTTTTTGAGGGTGAAACTTGTGTTGGGGTACTGCTGTTAAGATGGTGAAATCTCCCTCTCACCATAGAAGAGCCGTCAAGTGGCACATCCTAAGGGAAGTAGATTCTCCCAGCATTTTATGAACAGATCTTATTCAGCTGCTAGATATTTACCTCTAATTTCTTTAGAGCTTCAAATTAGTCACACAAACCTGGTAAAGTAAGACAGAGGAAGGTGGTGAGGATGAGGGAAAACTCAGCTTTCCTTCCTCTCCCTTCTGTTGCCCCTCTGTGGGATGGGGTGAAATACAGCAAAACCAAAAACAAAGAGCATCTTTCTTTCTTTAGTTAAACAACCAAACAAAACCCTCCAGGGATATCAACTTATGTCATAGATGTTCACAGTGGTTATTGGCCGTGAGTTTCATAAACGAACAGAAAATTCTGATTTTTTTTTTTTTTTTAAGAAACACGCTGCTAAACTTGTTTCACACACAAAAAGAATTAAAACCTAGAGAGGCGAAATAACTATTTCCCACATAATGAAACAAATTGTACTATGCTGGGATTAGCACCCAGAATTAGGTCTGTGTCAACTGCCACTTCTAACAGCAGAGGGATACAACTGTCTCACTGTATTAAAAAACAACAATTAAAAATCTCACCTCTGGGAATAAAGTTAATAAAAGTTTCCTATTATGAATGCATGTGATATATCATGTGATGAGTGACATATAAATACATGTACATATATTGAAAGTTAGTTCTCTATACTTGAAATGAACCTTCACAGTGAGTTTCCTGATTGTGATATTAATACATTTTATTTAGGTACTACCCCCTAAAACAGAAAAGGATGTTAACATTTCCTCATCTTTCATACAAATAGAATACCTTGAAACAAATTCTGTATCACAGAATCTTTAGGACATCTCAGCTCTAGGCTAAAACTGTGAGAGAACACATCGATCTTTATTTCTAACTTTCTTTGAAAACTGCTTTTACTCTGTCCTTGCATCCATAATATGTGTGATACTTCCAAACCAAATACACCATTTATGTACAAGATAGATAAGCCAACTTCAAGAAGCTCACTGAATATATTTTCACAGTTTTTGAAGTTGTTGCTGTTAATGGAGCTGACTGAATTTGCAAAGTAACTCAATCCAGGTTTTGCATGGAAACAAGGTCATTGTCTTCATTACTTTGCTAAAATAACTTTTGCTGTGATAGATGGGCAAACCGTGATCCTGTGCTTAATTTTCTTTTTAAAATTCAGACAGATCCTCTCTTCTTGGTCAATCAGTTTTCTTATTTTGTAGCCTGTGTGATGCTTTAATAAAAGAGACCTCTCTTTTGTTTTAAAACAATTGCTGCAATATATCTTTGTTTTTAAATGAAGTTAATTCTCAAACTAGTGGACAATGTTCTGATGGCCACAATGGTCTGTCTCCAAATAATCAAAATAGTTCTTTTATCTTTTAGTTTCTTTCTGTTTCTTCTTCAGAATCCGTTAAAAAACATGAACTGACAATACTCATTATGTTGCTTCAAATTGTCAAAGGCTGTTTGTCCTATATTAGCGTAAACTAAAAGACATGGCTAAGCTGTAGTGAGATTCAACATTTAGCATTCAAATGATTTTTGCAAATCAAAGGGGAGCATCACACTTAAAATCTCTTTGATATCTGTAAAGGGCATGAAAAGTTTCTTTACTGTTTTTTTTTTTTTTTCTTTTAACTCAATACTTTAAATTCTTAAACTTTTGAATATGTTTAATGACTTGTCTTTTATCAGATAAGCATTTTAAATGATGAACATACACAGGAAGCTCATGCCACTTTTAAATCCTTACAAGTCCCGGGGGTATCACCATAGTAACTTGAGAGTACATTATGATATTTAAACAAAAGCAAAGTGTCTTTTTTCAAATTGCCTCTTATGGTAAAGAGCTACAGGGTGAGTGAGGCACAGAAATGGAGTGTGCTTGGCTTAGGTTCTGATGGCTCTGGCTCTTGGAGATGTGAATAATTCCATACGCACTGCCCTCGTGTTAATCACAGAAAAATCAGAGTGAACTTCTTTGAGAATTATTAATGTATTTATTTTTGAGCATTTAAAACATAATAAAAATGTATTAATATTTCTACAGAAATTGTCCTGGTATTAAATACTTGAGTAACTTAGAGACATACACAAAAACATATATATATATATATAAAACATTAAAAATTTTAAACATTTGTATTGTGAATATTTGTTTTATTAGTAGGAAATATGTTTTAAAATTATATACTCTTAAGTCTTGTAACTGACATTCAAGAAATAGTTCCTTTCTTCATTATTCTTCATTAGACATGTAAGATGTTAATAATATTAACTTACAATTCTTCATGATTTTAACATTTCAAAACATCCACGTTCTGAGATATTTTTGTATATATTCTAGAATGTTTCTGGCTCTCTTTCTTAAGATGTCCAGAACTAGAGGTATATGCCAGCTGCAAAATGATATAAGTCTGAAAGCTTTTGAAGACAATAATTCTTTTACAAAAGATACAGACATCATTCTTTCAGAAGCAAGAATAAAATCATGCCCTTTATTCATTGTCAATGGACCTGTTCCTCCAGAATACATTACTATCTATTATCTAATAGCCTATTACAGACTGCAGAGCATGTAAAAGCAGTGATATTGCTCAGGGTCTAGAGATTTCATTTTTTTATTTCAATGCCATTATTAAATAACCCCTTAGATGGAAATTCAATACTGGCATGCTACATGATAAGCTATGTTAATAGCTCGTGTTATGCAAGAATTGAGCAATTATTTGAAACTTAATAGCAGGCCTGTGAAAATGTGTAATTGGACAGATTTCCATCCACTGTAATGTTATGTAGTTACCTTAGTGTTAGCAGATTAGGATGCAGTCCTTTGAAAAAAGCTCATGAAACAAGCCCAGGTTACTAAACAGAGGATTTTTTTGTCTAGCTCTTTTGGGATGTGGAGGATAGAAACACTTGTGATTTGTTTGAACAGAAGTTGTAGTGCTAGAATGAGATTTGCACAGCAGAAACTTGACAATTTTTAAGTTCTTTAGTTTTATATATGTCCCCAAGAAAGCAGGGTTAAAAAAAAAAAAAAAACATAGAGGCTTTGTAAAATAAAGAATGTTTTAAAACGTAAACATATAGTAAATAGGAAGGTTAATTTAAACTTGTTCACTGTTGCAGAAAAAAAAATAAGGAATCAGAAATGAAGAAGGAAAAATAATCACCAGCTGGTAGATTAGGTGTAATTATAATCAATGATGATGATGTTATTATATTCAGAAAGAAATGATACAGGGAAACCACAGTGGAAAGAAAGAGTCATCATGAAAATTGTAAAACCTTGGCTTATCAGCAGGAGTCACATAGTTGTGTACTCTTTGAGTTGAAATAGATGGATCTTACAGCGTTTCATAATTCAGTAATAATATCCTTTATTGTATACCAGTAAAAACAAATAAACCCCTATCTAATAAATCACTGATCTAAACATTAAATCAGAGGTGGGATTTTTAAAGGGGGCTTTAACTTGAAATTCTGAGTATTTAAAGCAAAAGAAAATAAGGCAATGAACAAGAAAATTTACACACTGGGGATGAGGAAAAAATGGAAGAGGAAATAATTTGTTATGGGGTATAAATTCATGGCTCCTGTATATGCATGTGGTAGCTGAATAAACGACATCCCTGATATGGTTTGGCTTTGTCTCCATCCAAATCTCATCTTGAATCCCCACATGTTGTGGGAGGAACCCAGTAGGAGGTAATTGAATCATGGGGGCAGGTCTTTCCCACGCTGTTCTCGTGATAGTGAATAAGTCTCACAAGATCTGATGTTTTATTAGGGAGAGTTTCTCTGCACAAGCTCTCTTTGCTTGCTGCCATCCATGTAAGATGTGACTTGCTCCTCCTTGCCTTCTGTCATGATTGTGAGGCTTCCCCAGCCATGTGGAACTGTAAGTCCATTAAACCATTTTCTTCTGTAAATTGTGCAGTCTTGGGTATGTCTTTATCAGCAACGTGAAAACAGACTAATACACTCCCCATTCCAACAGTGTTTAAGTCCTAATCCTCAGAATGTGTGAATATGTTGTCTTACATGGTAAAAGAGAATTTGCAGATATAATTAATGATCTTGAGATAGGAAGATTATTCAGAATTATCTGGGTCAGCCAATGTATTATAATCACAAGCATCCTTATAAGAAGGAGACAGGAGGATCAAAATTGGAGAGAGACAATGTAAACACAGAAGTAGAAGTCAGAGAAAAGAGAAGATGCTACCCAGCTGGTTTTTAAGATTGAGGAGGGTCTGTGAGCCAGAGAACATAGTCAGGGTCCAGAAGCTGCAGAAGGCAAGAGACCAGATTCTCTCCTAGGGTCTGCATAAGGCATGCAGGCCTGCCAACACCTTGATGTTCACTCACTGACACTGATTTTGGACTTCTGATCTCCAGAACTGTAATTTAATAATTTTTTGTTGTTTTAAGCAGCTAAGTTTGTTGTAATTTGTTACATCAATAGAAATCAAATATAATGCAGGATCTCTGTATACTAAGATGGTATACTATATGCTCTGCATATAGTAGATTATAATATGAAGTTACTAAGCCTTGTGTCTTTGTAGTTGCAGTATATCTCCCTTAGAAGTCCTTATACCTGTTGCAAGGACGTAATCTATCTATCCTAATTCTTAGAAACTGCCTTTCTTCTTTCTTCCTTTCTCAGCTTTCTGTTTAAAATATGCATATACATGACAGCTGATTCTTCCCAGGCCTCATGGGCATGGAAACACTTCTATAGTCATGGCAATTTTAATTACTCAGATTTCATTGGCCCTTGTCTCTACTTTGGAAAGGCTCCACCTCCAAAATGTTCCTGGGAGTATCCAGAGGTTGCTTTACATTTGCTTACAAAACGAGCCATTTCTGGGGGATGACACTGCTCTCTGGACACTGAAATATTCCAGAGGGTATCTCCACCACATTTTGTTGTGCTAGTGTATCCTCTTCTCTGGTATAAGTACCACTGCACCCCTCCTGGAGGCATCCCCAACATGTCACAATTCACAGGTTAATTTTTGTTAGTACTCTACTCTGCTAAATGAATTCCAGGCAGTGCTCCCAATATCTGACAGTTTTTAGTGACACAACATTGTTTCATGTTTTATTCAGGTCCGCTCTGTTATGGATCCCAAAGTGAATACAAATGGGAGATACCTGGGAAACTATTTGAACGTGGATGCCAGGCTGTCATCAGAATTGTCCCCTTCCCTTGACAACCTTGTGCTGGTATTCACTCTCTTTTCTCCATCTAGGAAGTCACGGCCAGCTTTGGCTGTGGCTTGAAGTTTGTGAAATCTCATGAAAATCAACTCGTAGGAGGTTTTCTCCACCTGTTCAACAGTGATGGCATATTGCCTCTTGGACTTGGCATGGGTTCATGCTCACCTTCATTTTTATGCTTGTCTAAGCCTGATATTTTTAATGAACAAGGAGGGACTGTTTAGCATGCTTCCTCACGTGGCAAGCCATGATTACAACACTGATCTACTTGAAAAGATTGCTAGGTAAATAGTTTTTTGTCTGAAAAATAGAATCTCTTTTAAGTACTCAGTCTGAGGTTCTGTTGTCACAATATAAAGGATCCAATACACCTGTGAATGTTGTTTGAAAAGTTGTTATCACCTGCAGGGATTGTAAGAAGGTTTTATTCACCCCAACAGGAGAGGTGGATTTAAGATCTGCCCTGATTAGGTGGAGCCTCAGTAAATAGCCAGAAATGCTAACTGTGGCCAAAGTGGTTTGGTAAATGCGGAGTGCCATCAGTGCTTTCCATCCATGTGACTAAGTAATGGGCACATTAAAAATGATAATTTCAACTTTGAGCTAATAATTGAACTATCTTAACTAATAATTTTAACTTTCTTTATATCATTCAAGTGTGTTGTTAAAACCTGAAAACAAACAATAGTGATTCCACCCTTTACTCAAGAAATTTCTGTCTGCTTAGCAAGAACATGAGCCTCATGATAACAGCTCTGCCTTCGTATCATTATTACTCTGTTGATGCATAACAAATTTACCTCAATATTAACATTTTAAGACAACAAAAATTTTTTATCTCACACAGTTGCTGAAGGCCAGGAATCTGGGGGCAGCATAGCTGAATGATTCTGAGTTTCCCCTGAGCTTATAATAAACGTGTTGCCTGGGACACCACTCATCTGAAGACTTGACTGGGGATAGGGGGTCTGTTTTCAAACTCACTCACTCCCATGGCTGTCAGCAGGAGACTACATTTCCTTGCCAATTGGGCCTCTTCTTTTGGCTGTTCCTGACTTGGCAGCTGGCGTCCAACGAAGGAGGAAAGGGATAGAGAGAAAAAATCATACTAGTGCTTCCACTTATTACATTTATTAGAAGCAAATTACTAAGTCCAGCCCATATGCAACAGGAAAAACTTATATGAGGACACGATTACCAGGAGATAGGGTACCCTGGGGGGCCATCTTGGGTGATGCTGCTATAGTCACCAATTTGCTGACTGAACTTGAACAAAGCACTATGCCTCTTGGATCCTTTAGTTTCTCTTGTTACAATTTTAGAGATTTTACTATATAATGCATTCTATATGTATCTGAGCTGTCAAGAGTGATAATACACTAATGAATGATTAGATACTAGAGGATATAGATAGAAACATCCTCAGTGAGTGGCAGAAGTTAACTTTATTATCTATAACCCAATTTCCCAAAGTAACTGCTAATATATTTTTTTTACATCTGAGACATCCTTCAAAGATATTTTATTACAACGATCACTAGCAATTGTAATTGTAAATTATCATAGATTATTTTGGCATTCACTATTTAAGGATCATTTTTGAGATTTCCTTATCTTACCATTAGGAAATTAATTGAGATCCAGAATGTTGTCTATGTTGTTTCCAGTCACAAGGTTGATTATTGAAGTTTATCATTATAAAATATCATATGCAATAGGACTAGTTTTGCTAAAGAAACAAAATAAGTAATATGTATTAAGAACTTACTATATATATATATATATATATATATATATATATATATATATATATATCTAGCACTCTTCTAAATGCTTTTAATCCTCCTAACAATCCTAGCAAGGTAAAACCAAAATGATACACTTTGATTATATATGTATATATATATAATCATATACATATATACATATATATGTAAAATGTGTATTGATAATGTATATATACCTACATATATATTATATATATAGTGTATATATATATATATATATGTGTGTATATATATATGCATTGGCACAGTCAGGATTTGATACCACGCAGTCAGGCTCCAAACCATAGGCTGTCAACCTCTATTCTGCTTGCATAGAGGGTCACAGAACTTACACATGATTCAAAACAAATTTTGGGAAAAGACCAGGATGAGAATGCTACTTACTTGTGCAATCACATACCTTGGCAATTGCAATCATGGCAGAGGTTGCAGTGGTTCCTCAATGGCTCAACGCTTCTTTAAGCCTATTCATGCTCAAAATCTTCAAGAAAATAAAGATAAAGAGGCTGAGTGCATGAAATCTAATTTAGCATTTTGAGTAGATCAGACATTCTTAAACTCTAGGATGTCAATGTGAACCCCAGTTTCTTAGTTTCATGTCAAACTCAGTAATTTTACATTCCAAAAGCACCAAGCTTTCCTGTTGCTATAGTTCCTGCTAGATAAGATGATCTCATCTTTTGTCCACCCATGTTAGGAGGAAGCTGGGTTTCAGTGTGGGATAAAATGAAATGGTAGCTAGGTATGAGCTGACAAACACTAGCCTCAGTAAACACCAATTATTTCTCTTGTTTTTGTTTTCAGAGTGAATCACCTGCTAGAGATTCCCTGGAATAGCTTACGATGAGGTACACAGGATGACTAAAACTTCTCTGAAGCCTTTTTTCCAGTATTTGATCTATTTTGTAGCTACACTCAACAATTCACAGAAAATTCTGGGTATATTTGCTGGCTGCTTCCGTGAAAACAGCATGGAAAACATAGCTATTACCTAATGCTTTGAAGAAATAGCCATTTGAGTTAGAATGTCAACACTGAACATTTTTGTCAATTTTAACATGTTTAAAACAAACTAATACAAGAAGTAGCATAATCGCTTGTATTGAGTATGATTGACCAGATAAAATACAGAAAATCCAGTTAAATTTGAATTTCAGATATACCATAAATAAAATATTTAGCATAAAATGTTTGGGATGTATCTATACTAAAAAGTATTCATTGCCTATCTGAAATTCAAATTTAACTGGCATTTGTATTTTTACTTGCTAAATCTGGAAACTTTAATTTTGAGGCTTCAAGAAAAATTGAGAATGTTCTTGCCCACTAGGTTTTTTGGGTCTGGTGGTCGCATTCCTTAGTACTCCACTTTAAGCTATAAACTAGGTAACAGCTGGGCCTCCATATCTTATCTCTTATCTTATGAGAAGAAGCAGAGACTTTGAGATTAGATGGTCCTAGTCCAACCCAGCTCTGTTGTTTACTATATACATGATCAGAGACAAAGTACTTAAAGTGTCTATATTTCATTTTTCTTACTGGAATTATAGGGACAACAGCACCCACCTCACACTATTCTTCTGAGGATCAAAGGTATCTAAAGTTCTTGAGGTTTTCTTGTATAATAGCCCTGGAATACATTTTCATTGCTGCTTCCATCTTTCTTGTTGCTGTAAAAAAATATGTGGCTTGAATTATTTAAGCCTTCCTGCATATAAGTATAAATGATATTAAATTAACAGTTAATTTCTTCAATTGTTTTCTTACATGAGTAATAGTTTTGGCCCAGTCTCTGGATATTTTTCTATACAGTTTTGGAAATCTCGGGGTATGTCTCACATATTCTTATAAATGCTTCTTTGTATTTTCCATGTCCAGCTTAGTTTTTTACCTGCTGACTATGAAGCATTTTAACAATATTTATTACCTTCTGTCTCTGCAGCTTTTAATATCCTTGAGGCTGTCAATATTTTTACTTAGAGTATTAATCCCTTGTTCTTCCAAAGGTGTAAAGCCTTGGTGAGGTACAAAAGTATACTACGTAAAAATAGCAAGCTATTTTTTCCATCCAGAATACACTATACATTTACCTATAACCACTTTACTCATTCAGTATTCAATAGATTCAATGTAGAATTCAATGTGGATGTAGAATGAAAGCTAGGCAAAAGAAGCTCAAAAAATTTATCAAAATTGCATAGTATTTACCAGAAGGAAATTAGACAAATTACTGTACAAATTTAAAACGTCATAAAAGAAATTGGGGAGAATATTATGTAATAATTGTGTTTTTTGGTTCATTTTTATGTGAACAGTAGTGTCTGTATGTTCTTCTTTTGGTGTAAAGTTATCCAGACCCTTTGGGTATAAAGTAACAGGACTTAATGACAAGGTATGCTGGGAAATGCCAGAACTAAGAATCAAAACAGTTTTTATTTCAGTTATGTAAAATCCAAGGTGTGACAGTGGCAAAAGCATCAAACTGTGTATCAGCCAAGCAGAACTGCTTGAAGACTTCCCAATGTAGCTGACTGCTTCTTGCTACTGTACAATTTCCTGCAAAGCTCTTTTTTCTTTGTCTTCATAAAATGTTCTTAGCCTTCCCAGGAACCATCATTCTTCTGCTTAAGTGTCCCTTGTCTTTCTCACTCAGAGACAGCATTTTTACAGCCTATGCTCCCTGCAAATATTTCTTCAATTGCATATGCCACTTGCTATTTTAATTATTTTTTTTGCATGTCTCTCTCATCTCCTTGGAGATGGGAGCCCTATGCTATTCATCTCTGTGTTACCAATGCCCCCTTAGCACAGAACTTAGTGCAGAGCATTTCTCAATAAAAGCTTGGCAAACTGAACATAGCGAGATCATTGTCTATAAAATAAGAAATACACATTTGGATTATTTCATTCTATCCCATGTATTATTCTCAACTATTAGGCCTTTCTAAAGCTCTAAGAAATTATAAAAAGCCTACAGAGATGTGAATAATTTGACAAAGCAGGAGTTGAAAGGTATTAATCTTCTCTTATCTAGGTGCTCATTTCGATGCTGATATGTATCTTTAATTTTGTTATCACACCCATAGTCCAGATGGATTTTTATTAGTTCATCAAACAATGCAGCAGACTTGACTTGTATTTAAATCCTTCTAATTAGTATAATCTTAAATCAAATTGCTGAATGGGTCTGAATATTTATTTATGACTTTTCTTAGTGCTTAATACATTTAAATGAAATAAAAGAGCAATATACTTTTCAATGATCTGATGCATAACTTTTTTATTTTTTATTTTTTATTTTCTTTTTATTGTACTTTAAGTTCTAGGGTACATGTGCATAACGTGCAGGTTTGTTACATATGTATACTTGTGCCATGTTGGTGTGCTGCACCCATCAACTCGTCAGCACCCATCAATTCATCATTTATATCAGGTATACCTCCCCAATGCAATCCCTCCCCCCTCCCCCTCCCCATGATAGGCCCCAGTGTGTCATGTTCCCCTTCCCGAGTCCAAGTGAACTCATTGTTCAGTTCCCACCTATGAGTGAGAACATGCGGTGTTTGGTTTTCTGTTCTTGTGATAGTTTGCTAAGAATGATGGTTTCCAGCTGCATCCATGTCCCTACAAAGGATGCAAACTCATCCTTTTTTATGGCTGCATAGTATTCCATGGTTTATATGTGTCACATTTTCTTAATCCAGTCTGTCACTGATGGACATTTGGGTCGATTCCAAGTCTTTGCTATTGTGAATAGTGCCGCAATAAACATACGTGTGCATGTGTCTTTGTAGTAGAATAATTTATAATCCTTTGGGTATATACCGAGTAGTGGGATGGCTGGGTCATATGGTACATCTAGTTCTAGATCCTTGAGGAATTGCCATACTGTTTTCCATAATGGTTGAACTAGTTTACAATCCCACCAACAGTGTAAAAGTGTTCCTATTTCTCCACATCCTCTCCAACACCTGGTGTTTCCTGATTTTTTAATGATTGCCATTCTAACTGGTGTGAGATGGTATCTCATTGTGGTTTTGATTTGCATTTCTCTGATGGCCAGTGATGATGAGCATTTTTTCATGTGACTGTTGGCTGTATGAATGTCTTCTTTTGAGAAATGTCTGTTCATATCCTTTGCCCACTTTTTGATGGGGTTGTTTGTTTTTTTTCTTGTATATTTGTTTGAGTTCTTTGTAGATTCTGGATATTAGGCGTTTGTCAGATGAGTAGATTGCAAAAATTTTCTCCCATTCTGTAGGTTGCCTGTTCACTCTGATGGTAGTTTCTTTTGCTGTGCGGAAGCTCTTTAGTTTAATTAGATCCCATTTGTCAATTTTGGCTTTTGCTGCCGTTGCTTTTGGTGTTTTAGACATGAAGTCCTTGCCCATGCCTATGTCCTGAATGGTACTACCTAGATTTTCTTCTAGGGTTTTTATGGTATTAGGTCTAACATTTAAGTCTCTAATCCATCTTGAATTAATCTTCGTATAAGGAGTAAGGAAAGGATCCAGTTTCAGCTTTCTACTTATGGCTAGGCAATTTTCCCAGCACCATTTCTTAAATAGGGAATCCTTTCCCCATTTCTTGTTTCTCTCAGGTTTGTCAAAGATCAGATGGTTGTAGATGTGTGGTATTATTTCTGAGGACTCTGTTCTGTTCCATTGGTCTATATCTCTGTTTTGGTACCAGTACCATGCTGTTTTGGTTACTGTAGCCTTGTAGTATAGTTTGAAGTCAGGTAGCGTGACGCCTCCGGCTTTGTCCTTTTGACTTAGGATTGTCTTGGCAATGCGGGCTCTTTTTTGGTTCCATATGAACTTTAAAGCAGTTTGTTCCAATTCTGTGAAGAAACTCATTGGTAGCTTGATGGGGATGGCATTGAATCTATAAATAACCTTGAGTAGTATGGCCATTTTCACGATATTGATTCTTCCTATCCATGAGCATGGTATGTTCTTCCATTTGTTTGTGTCCTCTTTGATTTCACTGAGCAGTGGTTTGTAGTTCTCCTTGAAGAGGTCCTTTACATCCCTTGTAAGTTGGATTCCTAGGTATTTTATTCTCTTTGAAGCAATTGTGAATGGAAGTTCATTCCTGATTTGGCTCTCTGCTTGTCTGTTACTGGTGTATAAGAATGCTTGTGATTTTTGCACATTAATTTTGTATCCTGAGACTTTGCTGAAGTTGCTTATCAGCTTAAGAAGATTTTGGGCTGAGACGATGGGGTTTTCTAAATACACAATCATGTCATCTGCAAACAGGGACAATTTGACTTCCTCTTTTCCTAACTGAATACCCTTGATTTCTTTCTCTTGCCTGATTGCCCTAGCCAGAACTTCCAACACTATGTTGAATAGGAGTGGTGAGAGAGGGCATCCTGTCTTGTGCCAGTTTTCAAAGGGAATTTTTCCAGTTTTTGCCCATTAGGTATGATATTAGCTGTGGGTTTGTCATAAATAGCTCTTATTATTTTGAGGTACGTTCCATCAATACCGAATTTATTGAGCGTTTTTAGCATGAAGGGCTGTTGAATTTTGTCAAAAGCCTTTTCTGCATCTATTGAGATAATCATGTGGTTCTTGTCTTTGGTTCTGTTTATATGCTGGATTACGTTTATTGATTTGCGAATGTTGAACCAGCCTTGCATCCCAGGGATGAAGCCCACTTGATCATGGTGGATAAGCTTTTTGATGTGCTGCTGAATCCGGTTTGCCAGTATTTTATTGAGGATTTTTGCATCGATGTTCATCAGGGATATTGGTCTAAAATTCTCTTTTTTTGTAGTGTCTCTGCCAGGCTTTGGTATCAGGATGATGTTGGCCTCATAAAATGAATTAGGGAAGATTCCCTCTTTTTCTATTGATTGGAATAGTTTCAGAAGGAATGGGACCAGCTCCTCCTTGTACCTCTGGTAGAATTCAGCTGTGAATCCATCTGGTCCTGGGCTTTTTTTGGTGGGTAGGCTATTAATTGTTGCCTCAATTTCAGAGCCTGCTATTGGTCTATTCAGGGATTCAACTTCTTCCTGGTTTAGTCTTGGAAGAATGTCAGTGTCCAGGAAATTATCCATTTCTTCTAGATTTTCTAGTTGATTTGCGTAGAGGTGTTTATAGTATTCTCTGATGGTAGTTTGTATTTCTGTGGAGTCGGTGGTGATATCCGCTTTATCATTTTTTATTGCATCTATTTGATTCCTCTCTCTTTTCTTCTTTATTAGTCTTGCTAGCAGTCTGTCAATTTTGTTGATCTTTTCAAAAAACCAACTCCTGGATTCATTGATTTTTTGGAGGGTTTTTTGTGTCTCTATCTCCTTCAGTTCTGCTCTGATCTTAGTTATTTCTTGCCTTCTGCTAGCTTTTGAATGTGTTTGCTCTTTCCTCTCTAGTTCTTTTAATTGTGATGTTAGAGTGTCAATTTTAGATCTTTCCTGCTTTCTCTTGTGGGCATTTAGTGCTATAAATTTCCCTCTACACACTGCTTTAAATGTGTCCCAGAGATTCTGGTAAGTTGTATCTTTGTTCTCATTGGTTTCAAAGAACATCTTTATTTCTGCTTTCATTTTGTTATGTACCCAGTAGTCATTCAGGAGCAGGTTGTTCAGTTTCCATGTAGTTGAGTCGTTTTGATTGAGTTTCTTAATACTGAGTTCTAGTTTGATTGCACTGTGGTCTGAGAGACAGTTTGTTGTAATTTCTGTTCTTTTACATTTGCTGAGGAGTGCTTTACTTCCAATTTTGTGGTCAATTTTGGAATAAGTGTGATGTGGTGCTGAGAAGAATGTATATTCTGTTGACTTGGGGTGGAGAGTTCTATAGATGTCTATTAGGTCCGCTTGGTGCAGAGATGAGTTCAATTCCTGGATATCCTTGTTAACTTTCTGTCTCGTTGATCTGTCTAATGTTGACAGTGGAGTGTTGAAGTCTCCCATTATTATTGTATGGGAGTCTAAGTCTCTTTGTAAGTCTCTAAGGACTTGCTTTATGAATCTGGGTGCTCCTGTATTGGGTGCATATATATTTAGGATAGTTAGCTCTTCCTGTTGAATTGATCCCTTTACCATTATGTAATGGCCTTCTTTGTCTCTTTTGATCTTTGATGGTTTAAAGTCTGTTTTATCAGAGACTAGGATTGCAACCCCTGCTTTTTTTTTTTGTTCTCCATTTGCTTGGTAGATCTTCCTCCATCCCTTTATTTTGAGCCTATGTAGGTCTCTGCATGTGAGATGGGTCTCCTGAAGACAGCAGACTGATGGGTCTTGACTCTTTATCCAGTTTGCCAGTCTGTGTCTTTTAATTGGAGCATTTAGTCCATTTACATTTAAGGTTAATATTGTTATGTGTGAACTTGATCCTGCCATTATGATATTAACTGGTTATTTTGCTCATTAGTTGATGCAGTTTCTTCCTAGGCTCGATGGTCTTTACATTTTGGCATGTTTTTGCCATGGCTGGTACTGGTTGTTCCTTTCCATGTTTAGGGCTTCCTTCAGGGTCTCTTGTAAGGCAGGCCTGGTGGTGACAAAATCTCTAAGCATTTGCTTATCTGTAAAGGATTTTATTTCTCCTTCACTTATGAAACTTAGTTTGGCTGGATATGAAATTCTGGGTTTAAAATTCTTTTCTTTAAGAACGTTGAATATTGGCCCCCACTCTCTTCTGGCTTGTAGGGTTTCTGCCGAGAGATCTGCTGTCAGTCTGATGGGCTTCCCTTTGTGGGTGACCCGACCTTTCTCTCTGGATGCCCTTAAGATTTTTTCCTTCATTTCAACTTTGGTGAATCTGGCAATTATGTGTCTTGGAGTTGCTCTTCTGGAGGAGTATCTTTGTGGCATTCTCTGTATTTCCTGAATTTGAATGTTGGCCTGCCCTGCTAGGTTGGGGAAGTTCTCCTGGATGATATCCTGAAGAGTGTTTTCCAATTTGGTTCCATTTTCCCCTCACTTTCAGGCACCCCAATCAGACGTAGATTTGGTCTTTTTACATAATCCCATACTTCTTGCAGGCTTTGTTCATTTCTTTTTCTTCTTTTTTCTTTTGGTTTCTCTTCTCGCTTCATTTCATTCATTTGATCCTCAATCGCTGATACTCTTTCTTCCAGTTGATTGAGTTGGTTACTGAAGCTGGTGCATTTGTCACGTATTTCTCGTGTCATGGTTTTCATCTCTGTCATTTTGTTTATGACCTTCTCTGCATTAATTAGTCTAGCTGTCAATTCTTCCACTCTTTTTTCAAGATTTTTAGTTTCTTTGCACTGGGTATATAATTCCTCCTTTAGCTCTGAGAGGTTTGATGGACTGAAGCCTTCTTCTCTCATCTCGTCAAAGTCATTCTCTGACCAGCTTTGATCCATTGCTGGCGATGGGCTGTGCTCCTTTGCAGGGGGAGATGCGCTCTTATTTTTTGAATTTCCAGCTTTTCTGCCCTGCTTTTTCCCCATCTTTGTGGTTTTATCTGTCTCTGGTCTTTGATGATGGTGACGTACTGATGGGGTTTTGGTATAGGTGTCCTTCCTGTTTGATAGTTTTCCTTCTGACCGTCAGGACCCTCAGCTATAGGTCTGTTGGAGATTGCTTGAGGTCCACTCCAGACCCTGTTTGTCTGGGTATCAGCAGCAGAGGTTGCAGAAGATAGAATATTGCTGAACAGCGAGTGCACCTGTCTGATTCTTGCTTTGGAAGCTTTCTCTCAGGGGTGTACTCCACCCTGTGAGGTGTGGGGTGTCAGACTGCCCCTAGTGGGGGATGTCTCCCAGTTAGGCTACTCAGGGGTCAGTGACCCACTTGAGCAGGCAGTCTGCCCCTTCTCAGATCTCAACCTCCGTGTTGGGAGATCCACTGCTCTCTTCAAAGCTGTCAGACAGAGTCGTTTGCGTCTGCACAGGCCTCTGCTGCTTTAGCTGAGCCCTGTCCCCAGAGTCGGAGTCTACAGAGACAGGCAGGTTTCCTTGAGCTGCTGTGAGCTCCACCCAGTTCGAGCTTCCCAGCGGCTTTGTTTACCTACTTAAGCCTCAGCGATGGCGGGCGCCCCTCCCCCAGCCTTGCTGCTGCCTTGCGGTTAGATTGCCGCAGACTGCTGTGTTAGCAAGGAGGGAGGCTCCGTGGGCGTGGGACCCTCCCGGCCAGGTGTGGGATATATTCTCCTGGTGTGCCGGTGTGCTTACAATGCAGTATTGGGGTGAATTACCCGATTTTCCAGGTGTTGTGTGTCTCAGTTCCCCTGGCTAGGAAAAGGGACTCTCTTCCCCCTTGCATTTCCCAGGTGAGGCGATGCCTCGCCCTGCTTCAGCTCTCGCTGGTCAGGCTGCAGCAGCTGACCAGCACCGATTGTCCGGCACTCCCGAGTGAGATGACCCCAGTACCTCAGTTGAAAATGCAGAAATCACTGGTCTTCTGTGTCGCTGGCGCCGGGAGATGGAGACTGGAGCTGTTCCTATTCGGCCATCTTGCTCCGCCCCCCTGATGCATAACTTTTTGATAGCACCGACTGATATTACAGACTTTGCCTAATCTTCTGAGTTCCATCCAGCATCTTTACTTGATCCAAATAAAGATTCATTTATAGGAGATTTTCATGGATTTTACCCCCAAAACAAACACTTTTTTGTTTCTAGATCAGAACTTGATTTGTCTGTAATGTACATGATTGTGTAATGGAATTTTAGTTAGTCTGACACTTTCTGTTCTTTTGATTAGAGGCTCTAGTCCAAAGGGTTTTCTGAAAAAAACCACTTTTCTACAAATTGGCAGTAAAGATGAATAGTGAGTTATATTACGCATTTACACATGCAACATTGTTCTAGGCACTTTGCATTTAATTCCCACAACCTTCTTTGAGACAGGAGCTCTCTTCACTTTACAGGTCTGGTAGCTCTGGGAGGAGTATATATCCAGATCTTATTCTCTTAAAAGAATAAGTTCTAGTCAGCTGTGGGATGGGCACGCACTTTTGCCAAAAGTTGTGATTGATATTTGCTAATTGAGTAAATTAAGTTTTACAGGCACCAAGTTTACTTTACAGAGAGGAACTCATGATCAGTTTAGGTGAGGTACTGCCGTTGAACTGGAAAGAAAGTCATGTCCAAGGTCACAGCTCATGTGCTCATTCACACTCTGGCCACAAGGGGGAGATTGTTAAAGGCAAAGGAACGTGCACCTGCTCTTTTCCATTGTCAAGTTTCTTTTACTTCGTAATGTGTGCCTTGATTTACAGTGATACCTGGGCTGGGGTTTAACCTTGCTACAAGTTTTCCAGCATGTTACAAAGGTCTTCCTGTGGCTCCGTGCTCTTTATGCCTAATTACATCACTGGTTGGCACATTTCATGAAAATAAGATAGCTTTAGAGAGAATGTTTCCAGTGTGGATACTCAAAAACATCATAATCATCTAATACAACACAATTCAGCTACTCTTAAATGATATGCTTTCTTTTTTAGTGGCTTTTTCCTATAGTGTCCTGGCAAGTTCTCTAAAGCTACAAAATGGATAGGTCAAGAACTTTAGCTCACAACAAAGGGAAGTTTGATCATCAACATAAAATTGGATCAAGGATGCAGTCTGGAACCAAGGGGCTGAAATTATAGTTTTCCCTACTTAAGATAATTACGCCTCATGCAGTCATTGAATTTAATAACTATATTATTATACTATGGATTAAAAGCATATGACACAATAAAAGTTTTGAAGAAAGCATTATAGAAAATATATAATTGACTCATTTAATAAACTTCTAATGAGCCTAAAAACTCATCTTAGGCAGCTGTAGAAACTTAAGGGTCTAATGTAATCTTTTTCTTCAGTTTCTTTTTATTTAATATTTGAAATACTTATGTAGGTCATTCTATATGGGCCTATTGAAGTTTCATCTTTCCATGAACGATTTTATGAACTAGAAGGGAAAGCAACTAAAAAATTATTATCATGAAAACTTAGATTTTTGTTTATATGTTTGCATGTGTGTTCAACATTCTATTTTAAGATTTGTAACATAGTATGATCAGTATAGTATTATATAGTATAATACTACATTATAATATAGTATAATATACATTATATTATTATACTGCAATCCACAGTATAATAATACAGTCATTAAACTAAATGAGTGCATTTGGCATGATTATCTTAAGTAGAGAAAACTATGATTTCAGCCACTAGGTTATAGACTGCATTCTTTATTCAGTTTTATGTTGAAGATCAAATTCCCAATAACAAATATTATCCTCTATACTGACACGAGAACAAAATGTATTTATTTTTCAATTGACATTTATTAAAATCCTATGGACATTTATAAAATCAATGACACAGGTCAGTCATTGATCCAGGCACTTGGGATACATCACTAAGCACAGGAGCCCCCAATCACTAGCACTTGGAAATAAGCATTCTAGTGGAAGAAATAGAAAAAAAATTACTAAGCAACTTTTATGGCATGTTAGCATGTATACATTACTAAAAAGTAGATCAAAGAAGATTGAGAATGCCAGGAGGAATTGAAATGGCATCAGAGAAGACCTCCCTGAGAAGGTGAAATTTGAAAAAAGACTTGTAGCAGCTGAGGTAGTGCACCTTGCAGGTATCTGGAGCAGAGGGACAGGCACTTCAAACAGAGGCAGCCTCCAGTACAAAGCCTCCCTTAGGAAAAACAGATGTATGACATAATCTGGTTTCAGTTTTTGAAACATGCATTTTGTTGTTGTTAATGTGTGTTTCTGTGTCTGTTGGTATGGGTAGAAGATCTAGGCTTTCTAAAGCAGATGATAGTAACTACTACCATGATGATAACAGTGAACTTTGAATTTATTTTGAAAGTTAATCCAAATGAATATCCTGAGAGATTGGATGAAAGAAAGAGAGGAATCAGAAATGCCTCCAAGGTGCTTGCCCTGAGCAGCTGGAAGGATGAAGATGTCTTCAAATGGTGTAAAGAGGACTGCAGGTGGAGTGAGAGCGAGTGAATGGTGGGGAGACGGAGAAGTTAACTTATCGACAGGATGAATTTGAGATATTCATTAGACATCTCAGTGGCAGTAGGCTATAACCCTCTTTTCCTGTAAAGAATAACAACCCCTGGCTCAAGGGCCACTCTCCCCCTCTCTCATCTATAGCAGCCATCCCTAATCTAAATGGCCTTTGTTCCTGCTGACATGATGCAGGTCACACCTTTTTTAACATACAGACTTAGATAGCCAACACTACCTGGCTGAAGTTTCAGAGTCACAGTAACACAATTGACTTCCTTGCTAGGCTACATGTATAGGTGGCCACATTCTTCCTAGTCATCTTATTGTAGTCAAATATTTCCTCAAATTACATACTTTATCCATGTTTAAGTAGGGTAGACGTGCCACAAAACCCAGGTCATATTTTCCTGCAAATTAACTGTGGTTTTCTATACTTTCCTAAGATAGGAAGGAGTCATGTACTGTCTCAGAAACCGGTTTCAGGTTTACCTGACAGCAAACTTTTCCCAAACTGCTCTGTAGCTGTCAATCTACTCTCAATGGCTACTTAATTTTTTTAATTGGTAGGGTGCAAGAAAGTAGAACAGCAGGCATGTCTGACGTGAGGGAAGACTACTCTTCTAATTTTCTAATGAGAAAACGCTTCATTGGCATGAGGAGGACAGAGGTCTAAATCTTTTTCAAAAATTAAATTTCTGCATCTTGCATGTTATTCCTCCAAGACAGCTAACATATTCTCTCTAGCATCTACTAGAATTTAACAGAGTCAGTGAGAGTTCACAGGAAATTATTTCCTTGACACCTCGATGCCGGGGAGTACTTAATAAATAATTGAAATAACGTTCAAAGAATGTAGAATAAAAATACAACAGTTCTTCATTTTAAGAGATGTTTATTGAGGGTGTCCAGACTTTTGTTCTGTTAAAGAAAAACGTTTAACATTTTTTCAGAGTGACAATAACCCATTTGGTAATAAGACACAAGAAATGTGTGTGTAATTTATGCTACTTAGTAGATTGCCTTTGTTTGTCTTGCTTGTGGCACATAAACAGATGTCAAGAGAGAATCTCTTTGTGCATTAATCTGAGTATGGAAACTGCTGACATAGCAGCTAATATAGCTGTATTATCCATCTACCTGCTTGTTCTTTCCTGGTTTATAGAGTAGGGCTTTTTGTCTCAATATAAATCAATAGAAAGGGAACTTTCGAGCTATTTAAAATTCTAACCACTTGCACTAAAACATGAACCCCTTTGATTATGTAATACTTCCACACATTTACTCATTTAGTAAAACCACAGCTGTCTTCCTTTCCATCATCCTGAATTTGTGGTTCTGAAAGAACGCACCTAAAAATACATTTCCAAAAGAGTCATTCATTCTTTAAAAAAGATTCATACCTTTAAAAAAGGTAACTATTTTACAAATACCAAATTATTATGAAATTCTTTACTAGTAAAAAATGATTTTAATAGAGTTTACCTATTAAAGCCTTTAAGAAATAGCATGCTTCTTTTTCAAGCTACAGCCATGTAGAATTGCTTCCCAATGCAAAAATGCTACACTTTATGAATACTTGAGGAATTTGTGCTTACTGGTTTCTCCGATTAGCAATTTTTTTTTGGTGTACTCTTTTTTAAAACTTTCATTTTAAGTTCTGGGGTACATGTGCAGGATGTGCAGGTTTGTTACATAGGTAAATGTATGCCATGGTGGTTTATAATAAAGTAATAGAAATGAAAATGTTTTGTTTTGTTTTGTTTTTGTGAGACAGAGTCTTGCTCTGTCACCCAGGCTGGAGTGCAATCGTGCAAACTCAACTCACTGCAACCTCCACCTCCTGGGTTCGAGCGATTCTCGCCTCGGCCTCTCAAGTAGCTGGGATTATAGGCGCGCACTACCACACTCGGCTATTTTTTTGTATTTTTAGTAGAGACGGGTTTCACTATGTTGGCCAGGCTGGTCTCGAACTCCTGACCTCAAGTGATCTGTCTGCCTCAGCTTCCCAAAGTGCTGGGATTATAGGCTTGAGTCACTGCGCCTGGAGTGAAAATGTTCTTAAGATAAATGATGAAGTGTAAAATAAGATTCCTGTTGTTCAGGATTCTCTAGCTTGATAGGTTTTTTTTTGTACACACACTGTGGGAAAAAGTTGGCAGAAAATAAGTCAGGAAACAAAATGTAAATTTACTTATACTAAATTTGACCTATATGGCCACAGCTTTTCCATAGACATATTGCGAGACTGATGAGTATATATTTATTCAAATAATCATTCTCTCTTTCCAAATAACCCCATTGTGCTGTTTCTGCTTTTTTTGTTGTTGTTACAGTTACCTTGATATCACACAGCATACTGTCTTAAATAACCTCACTGATAAGAATGATTTATTTTCTGAGGGTGGCTTTCAAGAAGCTGCTCAGTCACTTAAGGATGGCTAGTGACAAGATGAAATGATCAAAGTGATTAATATTAATTGGGACAAAATAATACAGTGATTTTTAAAGAGTGATTCCCCACATTAATAGCCTCAGAATACCATGGAGGGCTCGTTCAGACCCAGACTGCTGTGTCTACCCTCAGAGTTTCTGATCATTTAGTTTAGGGTGGGACCTGAAAATGTACTTTCCAGGTGATACTGACATGGTCTGGGGACCACATTTTGAGAACCGTTGAATGGATATGGGATCTTAAAATAATTATCCTGAATTCTTTTATTACTTTAAACTGTTTTGAAGGCAGTTTTAGAAAGTTCTTAAAAGTCAGTATTTTTAGGAAAAGTTTAAAACCTCTTGAAGTTATTCTTTTTATAGGAAAGTATTCATAAGTCATTTTGCCTTGGTTTGTGAACAAAGCACCCCAGGGCTTTATTGCTAGCCCTGGAATGCCAAATTAACACAGCCTGGAAGGAGCCAGGGTTATAGAATGGGAATACTTAGTGTCTCGGCTGCCCAGCCTCGTTTTCTTTGGTATCACAAGAATGGGGAGAGATGATTTTGAGTTCAGCTTTCTAACCTCCAGAACATTGTTAGAAGCTTAACATGCATCTTTACTTTTCTATCCAAGAAAAAAAAAGTAATTTGAATTGAATTTAAAAATTCAACTAAGTTAAATTTGGGAGATCTGATTCTTGGGAATTGTTAAAAATCTGATCATGTAACTTAACTATATGAAATTCTTCCAATGACCTCCCCCTATTGGGGATTGTGTGTCTTCCCTGTGAGATACTGAGTTCCATGAGACCAGAAATCCTTTCGGTCATGAGAGTTATTGAATATTTAGGGCTTCAAATGGTACGTAGAACAGAATAGGCACCCTGTGAATTTATTTTGGATATTAGAGTCCAAGATCTTTGACACGTAATGCTCTTCATGTTCTGTTCCTTTCTTAGTCTTCTATCTCTTATCACACTATACTTTGAATCATACAGAAATGCTGATTTTGCTTGCCCTTTCTGAAAAGTGTCATGGTCTTTTTCACTGACATAGAACCAAATGACACTCACTTTTACTATTTGTTCACAAATGCCATTGTCATCTTTGGAATACTAAGGTAGAATCAGGCCTGATTTAGTAATTTGCTACTGGGTCCTGAAGACAGGTTAGTATTTTGTCTACATAGTTTAAATGAAGTATTAATTAGCAGAAATAATAACTGTTTTAGATGTAACAACAGATCATTTCATGAATCTCTCAAGTAGCTCTAATGGGAATAGTTAGTAACAGCCAATTGTCTGGGTTTTAATCTAATTAAAATTTGGATGTGGGAACAGGGGCAAGAAGAATTTCTATAACATTTTCACGGCCCTTGAGGAATTTGACATTCCATTTGAAAGTCAGTATTATCTTTAAACCACTTAACTTGAATATGTTTTACTTGTTTTGGTTAGAAAGGGTAAAGTAGAGGTTTTTGATTCTGAAATTCTAAACTATCGGCAAGCAGTTTGAGTCCTCCAAACTGTAGTGGGTTAAATTGTGTCCCCACAAAATTCATATATTGAATCCCTAGTCTCCAATACCTCAGAATATGGCTGTATTGGGAGGTTAGTTTTTTAAAGAGGTGATCAAGTTAAAATGAGACCATTAGAGCGGGTCTAAAAATCTGAATGTTATCCTTGTAAGAAGAGATTTGGAGATAGACATGTAGAGAGAGAAGACAATGAGAAGACAGGTAGAAGAGGAAAAAAAATGGTCATCTACAAGCCAAGCAGAAAGGCCTCAGAAAAATATGTAACCCTGCTGATTCCTTGCTCTCAGACTTTTAGCCTCCACAATCATGAGAAAATAAATTTTTGTTGTTTAAGCCACCCAACCTGTGATACTTTGTTATGACAACCCTAGCAAAATTAATACATAAAGAGACTGCATCTCGGTTTAACTAAGTCAAAAAGTGTGAAATACCGTGTATTACAATAAGAAAAAGGGGAGAAATAGAGCATCATATTAAATAATATTCTAAGTTACAAGCATAGGTTAAGCCTGCTAAAGAGCAAAATATAGGGACTCAGGAACATACAGTCAAGAGGACCTGGAAGTCTGCTTTCATAAACATTGACTAAATGACTGAAGTCAATTAACCTCTTAGCCCACCTTCCAGTAATCACACATGGATAAGTGCAAGTGATGTGTTAAACAACAACACAACAAAAGATCCCAAAGTACAATAGTAATCCATTTATTATTATCAATCATCAAAAATGAGGATGTGTTTAGATATTTAACCCAGCATAGTGGTTAAGAGTGTAGGCCCAGAAATGAAACATACTTGAATTCAAATTTCAGCTTTATTGCTGAAAAACGATGTGATCTAAACATTAAATGTAAGTTAACTTGCGTGTAAAATGAGGCTACTAATAGTATTAACTTTACAGGAATGTCTTAAGGATAATCAGTGTAAACTTCTTTGCATAAAGCAATTATTTAATATACCAACTACTATTATTAGCATAATATTTTTCTATTTGCTACATGTCATAATGCAGAACTGAGGACATTGACTTTTCAGGGTGTCTCAACTCTTCTGACAGTAGCTGTTTTTATTCATAAGATCATCAGTTGCTTCTCTTTACTGTCAAGCATATTGTAGAGGCATATTTAGCAGCGGTAGCTTATTTATTCACCAGAAGATCCACCGCAATCATAGGATATTTCTTAAGGGCCTGGTTTTCTTGAGTCAACTTTCTAGAATGACAGCTTTTACTTAGTTCACATTCCTGCAATTCAGCTCACTGATTTAAAATTGATTCCATCCATCCTTGCGCATTCATGGATGATGAGTCTGAATTTAAACCAAGTTCATGGCAACAGCTTTTTAACATAGGAATATGAAGTATGCTCATCTTAGGTGCTAGACACAATATTTCAAAAAAACAAATGCACTCTGTGTAGCTCAAAGTCATAAACAAGTATTCTACTTACCAGACTTTACTCTCACTTAAAATGCACTATTAAATGTTATCGTAAGTTTTATAAAAACATCAATGAGTTTAAAGCCTTTAATGAATTCAAAGAAACAACAGGTGCTCACTTTATGGCAGAAAGAAGAGGCCTGAAATAGTTGAGTTTGTCTTTTTTTTTTTTTTAAATCACTCCCTGTCTGACTACCTAAAGGTGGTTTCTGTGCTTTTTTAGAAACATAGTATTCATTTGTTCTTGCTCACCGTTAAATATATTATCAGAAACAAGAAAAACCACACTTATCCCTATGACCCTAACCATCATATTCATATATATCCAATACCTGGCCTCTGGAGGGTAGAATTGCATCAGCTCCCCCATTTGCAACCCATAAGAGCAGCAACAGTTACCTCTGTCCCTCAGAACTGTGCATCTTAAGGTATTTGGGAGAGCTCCAGGCTTCTGAATCCTATCTCTCTGCATCAACAACACTACCGATGGTATATGCAGCGTGCCCAAGTCTTCAAAAATAAGTCATTCTGGGTCAAAAATTTAAATCTCTGCACAGTACTAGGAAAAAAGTAATGTTTCTTGGTTTCTGGGGACCTGATTTACTTTCTGCTCTGTTTTATAAAAATATCTGTTTTGTTATCCATGATTTGGTTGCTCTCGTTTCTCCCAGCCAAACAAAACATTGTACTCCAGAGATCAGGGTCCTGATCAAATAAGGTATCGGGCACACTTGATGAAGAGGAGAGGCCAACACAACAGCATTGAGTTCCTGATGGCAAACATTGTGTGAGTAGAATAAATACTTCAAAAGAGAAGAAACAAAACTACTCCAATTTGCCCCAAATGCTGGAGCTGAACTCTCTCTAAGACACTTGAGTCTCCCAGCCCTCCTCACACTGGAGATACCAAAGATTATCAGCACTACCCCTTTCCTTAGCCGTATGGGGCAATTCAGTTACAGATAGTGGGCCATCAAATTAGGTGCTCATTATATGGAAACTATTGAGAAAAACATAAAATATAAAAGTTAAAAGTAACTAGAGTTTTCCTCTAGCCAATGGTGGGCAGCTGAATTCACTGTTTCTGCAAATTTCTGACTTTTTATCTTTTGTATTTACTTTCTTAAATCTGTCTTTCTAACCACTTTTAGTTCACTCTTCTCTGTAGAAAGATTAAGATTTCCCATTTCTATTTTTTTCCTTCCCTCCATTAAACTTGCATGTTGCCTGCAAATTTCTCCCTTCCATGTCTCCTACCTGACTCAATTGATTTTGTCCTTTCTGTACCACTTGCTGTCCTGTGATAAAACAACCTCAGAATAGAGCATCAGGAGAATAACATTTCTTGTTTCACCAACATACCTTCTAAACATTTAATGCTGTGAATAGATGACTTGCTGTCAAGGCAGCATCCCACAAAGATAAAATGTAGAGATATGGGATTTTCTATCATACTATGCAACTTGCAAAAAAAAAAAAAGATAAACTGATACTTTGTGATATGCATAATCAAATATGGTAGTGAGTGGAAATTTGCTATAAGTGAAAGGAGTAAATGAAAAAGTTCCTTCTTCATGTCTCATTTTGTTAATTTTCAGTTTGTGCCAACTGACAGTCCTTCTGACGCTATGGAGTATGTAATCATCACTCCTCCTAGCAAAGATCTGAATCTGAGTCTACAGTTGCCATGCACTCTTGTTCATGAGTTTGTCACATGTCTCAGCACAAGGTTTTCCTGCTTCACCCACGTGTTTCATCTTTTAGGCCACTTCTACGTAACATCATGTACCTGAAGGCTCTATGAGGAGTAGTAGCTGATTATGCCATGGGGTCCTAGATCTAGAGGCAAAAACTCTGAATCTTTCTCAGAGGAGACAGCATCCTCAGCTTTGTGAGGAGCAGGCAAGTAATACACTGAGAATGAGCTCTTCTTTGGGATCTCAGAATAGATGAGTATACGAAAATTTTATAGATAAAGATTGAGGAACAGAAAGTGTAGCTGTTAGTGGCCCCCTAAAAGTCATTTTTCTTTTTGTCCTTATATTGACGAAGTGTCCTTTTAAAAAAAAAATATATATATATATATATTCCAAACACCAGATATCCCACCAAGGGGATGAAATATGTTCTACGTAAGTAATTCTTGGCACTCTGATTCTCCTCAACAAATGATTAGAAATGTGCATGCAATGCCTTTTGTTCAATGACATGTGAGAAGACTTCTGTTAAGGTGCTTACAGAAACTATTTTTCTCTCTGAAATAAAAAATATATAAAGCCATTAAGCCAGTGGGGCAAAACTATTATTTCCCTGGTATTTACTGTAATTGTATTTCAATATGCTTAAAGCTGCTGTTGCTTTCTTGTTTGAGAAATACCCATAACATTCAGAGAATGATGGAGAATACAATGGAAAAAAAGATTAGTTTTTTATGACATCACTAAATTGCTGCAATAACCTCGAATCACCTACCAGGTGAGCAATTAAAATTTACCTTACCTATATAGGGAGTAAAGATGGAAGGCACACATTACTATTAGCCTTTCCCTTTAGTCTTTAACTTTAAAAAAAATCAAGTCTCTCTTCGGGGCCTAGATTAAATTTCATCTCTTCTGGGACCATTTTTTGACTACTCCAGACTAAACTGATATTTTAAAATATGAAATTCCTAGAGTTTTATTGCTTGGGCATTTAATCGCATATTTGTATGACCTATTTTCTCTTCGGGGGTGGGGGGGGGCTGTATAATCCTCAGGGGACATAGCCTATAGCCTAATTCATCTTTCTTTTATACTTATTAGAGCTTTTATCCTTGTACAAAGTATCCATTGGGACTTCAATAAACATAGTTTTAACAGTTAACAATTTCTGAACCCTCACTCTATGCTAGCGCATTTGCTAAGTACTTTGTGGCAGTTAATCCTCATGACATTATTGCAAGAAGTATTGTTATATTCCACAGCGCTCTCCTGAATAAGGTTAGGTGCCCGCTAAATGCTGTCCTCATATTCTATACTTTTCCTTGATATTACTCATCATAGTTTTAATTATCAAAGGAGTTAAGCATGCATTTGGTTGTTTGTTGTCTACCTTTTCCCCAGGTAAAGTCCATGAGGGCAGGGATGTTTAGTGCCATATGTCCCCAGGCCATGGAACAATGCCACATTTGTAGTAGGGCCTCAAATATTTGGTGAAAGAGTAAATATTAATATTTTTAGAACATGAGATAGAAGTTGAGAGGAAGACGTATTTGGCTCAATTTCACACCACTGGGGCTAGGGTTCATACTCACAGCCATGATGCCTCTATCCAGAGGCCCTGCTATCTATCACCTACTGTCATCACCCTCTCAAAGGGAAAGTAGAGTGTGTCAGCAGGCCTTCAAGGTTGCTTCCCAGAATCAGGAAAATCATTAGTTGTCTCATCATTTCTCTTTAGTTTTTATAACTGCATCCCAATTAAATTAAATTAAAGAGATCGTTGACTAACAGTTACCATACTAAATTGAAGAATTCTGAGAGTTCAAACTATGAGGTCGTTCTTAATCATACAAAGGTAAATAGAACAGTAAGTATCAAGGACAATCCCGGGAGTAAAGATAAAAACACCTGTACCACATTGTTTTCCACAGATTTAATTGTTTCAAACTCCAACTGAGGCTGAGTTTAC